>NW_025776375.1:0-164443 GCF_021130785.1 Homalodisca vitripennis
TTGTTCGAATATATTGTAACTTATTTTTCCTCTATGAATAAAAATAATTGTCAATTAACATCCATCAAATGAATTTAGTTCCAACGCAGTTTTGTTGTCATATTTATTAAACTAATGATATATTTTATCGTTTACCTTATTCATGGTTATATATAATAGCAAAAAAAACATTCGCTAGAACACCTCAGGCAAATACCGTTAGGATTGCCATGTAGTCCTACTAATTATCAAACACAGTAAACAAGCTAATGGTTGGAAAAGCTAATTCTATGTGATTGTTGAGTGCATCTCTAAGAAAAATTCACCATTCCTCTTAACGTGTAGCAAAATAAGAATTAACCGTCTTTCCCACAACAAGTAAATCTTATCGTGCAACACAAATCTTCCAAAAACATTACGGACAGCTATGGTGAGAAGGAGGTGGAATCAGTGAAAAAAAGCTTGTAACAAAATTTTTAGTTTCAAAACGACTAGTGGGGTGTTTTGTGTGTTGAACCTTTTTTTTACGTTTTCCTGTCACCGGATTATTTTTTGGGATCCCTTTAGGACGAACTATGACTTCCAGATTTCAGGGCTTCTAATTTCAGATAATTCACGAAAAGATGAAGATGAACTCTCAAGCTAAATTTTAAATTCATGAACCATTAAAAAACAGACCTTCCCGCATCCATACCTGGTTGTTTTTTTTTAATTTTTTGTTTTGGGGGTTTTTATTGTGTAGAAACAGTCGGAAGCTCAAATGCGTGCTTTGAGATCGGGTTGCACTAAATTATGCAACTGATGAGACTACGAAAAATACCTATTTCTCATATATTGCCAATAGTCTTTTCGTTTAGAGTGTCCTCTCATGAGGAAACGATGCTGGGAGTTCATTTCGATTCTTTTTCATTCATTATCGACGAATGTAATTGGATCCCTTCAGGCGAAACACGACTCGATTTAAGAAGTCTGCAACAGCATCAGATATTAGACAGTGCATTCATAGAATCAGCCCTTCCCACTATGTCTGCGTTATGGAAGACTGAGGTGGGTTGTTTTTAGATCGTGGTCAACCAACATTGCAGTGGCTCTCAGTTGTACATCTGAAAAGACATAAGGATACAAGGTGCATTATTAAAATAATGAAAAATTTTCAGGAAAAAATTGATTTATTCATTTATTGATTATTGATACAAATAGTGAATATTCTTTAAGATAGTCTACTCCTGCATCAATACACCTGCGTAGACAATTTTATTCTGCCACACTTGGAAAGCATCCTGGAACTCCTCGACTGGAATGCCTCTCAGGAACCTTATAACTTCACCGCAATTGTTTCCCACCGACTCCCTGTGCTTTCCACTCAGCTCTCTCTTCATTCGGTGGTACAAAAAATCAGAAGGAGCTGTGGCACTATGTCTTGTTCTGGGTAGGGTAGTTGGTAACGGCGAAGGTCGTGTTTCTGGGGAAATTTCTGTGGTGGAGCTTGAAGATGACTTTAATATGAAGCCTGATGCGAGTGATCCAGCGTTTCAGTCTCGAGCACCTCCAGATAAAAGGCTGCGTTGACAGTTTTTTCTTGCGATAAAAACTCAAAATACACGATTCCTGGAACGTCATAGAAGACGCATTCTTTTGATACGAGACTTGCTCATGTGCAGGTTTTTTGTTTTCGAGAGGATTAGTGTGCTATTCGGAGCTCTGCCTTTTGGATTCTGGATCTAAATATGTACTGATGCTTTTGTATAACACAAATTGCTAAAGAAGATGTGTGCTGCGGTTATTCAGCACACTCGGCAGGGCGCCCTCCTCAATTTAGATGTTTTAGCTGACGCATTATTCCCCGAAACTACTTATTTTACTTCGTTATGAAACAGAAATTTCATTATTATCAGTTACAAAGAGGAATTTAAATATTTAAATGTAGTAATAGAATCGAATTAGACATTCCTTGTACTGTATAATTTAAATTGGCCCGTTATTATATCTTGTACTGCGAAAGAGAGCTTTGGCGTGAATTTATGTAACTAACAGAATGAGTAAAAACTTCAAGAACATATCATAATTTTTTGGCACTGATTTTTTTTATTATTAAATTATACCAGTTAAACAAAAATGAGTTACTCTTGCTATATCTTAAATTTAAATAAAAAGCATCGTCTAATGTAAACTCATTACGAATATCTTACTTACTAGAAATTCCAGAAAGATTGCTCGAAAACGCAAGTAAGAAAATGTTTCTCATTAACAGTTATATATGTTTTTTGATGAGACTACGTGAAAACTTCCAATAAATGTTAGTGTCCGATTGGTATAAAATATTGTAAACTGATTCTCCCTTTAATATTTGGATACTAAGAGGATTATAAATAGCACCAATCACAAATTAATAGCTTTTACACAAAACATAACAATGAAGTGTATTAACTATATTTATTTAATTAGTACTTGTTAGCACTACATATGAAATATTCTGGTCTTTTGTGCTGTAAAAAATACTTGCTAAACTAGGATATATATATAAACTGCTTTTTAGTAACGAAAAATAGTGAGTAAATTAATGATTAATATTTAATTAAAGTAAGTCAACCTTGTATGTCCCGTTCCTGCTTATGGCCATCACATCGTGTTACTGGTGATACGTCCGCAACTAACTGTGAGTTGAGCGAAGTTTGAAACATGCAGCGACATAACACTTTATAATTGTTTAAAAACATTAAACTATAAATGCCATTTTGTTTCCATGGATATAAAATAATATTTTGTGTAAAACTGCTGCTTACGTTTCACCTGTCCCTTATATTGCTGACGTCACGGCTACTACCAAAACTAAACAGAGTGTTTTTTTTTAACATGATTGCCCTAACAAGTACATTTTAATATGACAAACTTGTGAATAAATCATTAAAATGTTTTTAAAGAGACAGTTCCACGTCTAAACTTATGATATGAGTGCTACATTATTAGTTTTTAGATACAATATCCAGGGACACTATTCCAAATGACATTTTATACTATTGATAATTAGTCTGCAGTAGTGTAGTTTTGAATTTGTAAAAAATAATATAACAAATAACATAACAATTATGCATCACTAATTATATTTAAGTTTTTCATTATAAATCCATACTTTTAGATTTTTAATATACACTCTAACCCTATAGGACATATTTTAAATAAATAAATAAATATATATACATATATATATATATATATATATATATATATATATATATATATATATATATATTACTTAAATGCAAAAAAGTCCTGCGTATTTGAATTTTTAAGTATTCCCTCAAATGTTTCTTGAAACTAGCTTTAAAATTAAAAATTAAGTATCTTTCAGTGTCATAGAACGAAATGTATTCCAGTATTTAGTATTTCAATAAATAAATATTATATGTCGTACTAGGATTAAATAGTAATGACAAATACTATTTATACTAGTGTTGATGGCAGCAATAACATACTATTAAGCCAATTTTCATATTTTTGCAATTTTATCAAGTATTTATGTTTAGCTTGTTAAACCTTTCCCAAAACGTATTTAATAGGAGAGTGTCTAAATAGGCAACAAAGTCACATTGTGAGATAATTCTGTCCGTCGATTTATCATTATGTGATAGCAATTAAGTCCTTATAAATTAATAAAATTTTAGTGGCTCAGAAATAAACATAATACGTCAGAGTAGAATTTGGACAGCGGAGAGATAAGCGTAAGCACCTCAGGTAACTAAGGCTCATTGTGAGAGAATCCTACTCACTGTTTTATCATTATATGATAGTGATGAATTCCTTACAGAGCTTTTATAAAGTGGAAGCTCATAAATGATGATATTGAAAATTATAATTTTAATGCCATATAGTTTAGGTATTACATGTTGTAATGTAATAAGCTAACTTAATCTAATTATTAATAAAGTAAAATACATTATATTAATAATTAAACGATTAAATAATCCAATTAGACATCCTCTAATGTTGGTTCCATTATTTTTATAGAAGAAATCAAGGAACAAGACAAGATACATTTTTAGATATAATTTATATTTTAATGGGTTAAAAATCAAATTATATATTATTAAAATTTTATTACATAAGATGGAAATGAAATTTAAGTAAAAAGTTTTACTACTCCATCAATTTTACTTTGCCATGGCTTATCTCTTGTATTGTCGATGCGTGCTCTGGTGAATATTTACGTAACTAACGGAATGAGTTAGGAGTTTGTAGACTATATACTTCTTTAAAACTATCTGAAACCGTATTTTAATTTTTTTGGTTTCAAACATTAAACGTGTTGTAATTATTTATTACTAATGTTAGTCAGGTAACGTAAGCTAATTTGAACTAAACTTAATATTTATCCTAACAAAAATGTCCAAAACGTTGCTCGAAGACGTACGTTAGAACATTCTTCTCATAAAATATTAAATATTTGTCTATGGAAAAACAGTTCCAAAACTGTTGTGACGCTTAAATCAGCAAAAATAGTAATAGATTTAATATTTTCAAAGCTATGATTGATAATAGTGATGACATAGATAAAGACAAGAACTATTCACGCTCAGAATGTTCAGACAGTTCAGACTCAGAAGATCAAAGAAGATTAAAAATCAAGAAAAACAAGAGCCCACATAAAGTTTACATGAATAAAGGACTACCGACTGGTCAAGCATCCACCTCGACTTTTAGGGTTGATTCTTCTGAAAAAGAGGCCCGGATTGCGGCTCCTGCTGCCCCAGCGACCTCCCACGGCCTGATGGAGACCTCCGATGGCCCATTGGAGACCATCTACGGCCTGCCGACGACATCTCGACCCAGCAACGCCGTGCCACCCGGGACAGGAGAACAGGGCCCGGGTGAAGTCGGGATTACCCCCGAGAGCTGCCAGGGTGCGGCGACCAAGTGCCAGGGGAACCCACGCCGGTCGGAATCCCATAAATGCCTTTCCAAAGGCCACCTGACACCACCGGGGACTTCTGCTCCAGTTGCCCAGCTGATAGATCCAGCTACTTCTGAGGCCAACTCTGGAACTTCATGCCGTCCCGCCGCGGGTCTGCGGAAACGATAAGCGGCTCCAGCTTCGACTCTTCCGCCGAAAACCAGACGGACAGACACCAACGCAAGCGAGACATGGACGTCGAGCGCGGGCCACGCATTCCTCCCATCATCCTGGACGTCCCCAAAGGATGGGCAAGCCATGCTATTACCATCAAACAGCTGGTTGGGGGCGACCTGGAGGCAATCTGCACCGCTCGGACGCTACGGCTGAAGACGAGCACCGTGGCCCACTTTCGGCAACTACAAAGGTACTTACAGGAACAGGGGCTGAAATTCCACACTTTCGCCATGATCACTGAGCGCTTCCTCAAGGTGGTGATCAAAGGTCTCCCAGCCACCCTATCGCCGAAAGAGGTCGTCGAGGCTTTCCCGGAGATGGCTATGGCATCGTGGAGGCCAAGCTCCTGACGACAAGACGTGGACAACCGACCAGCCTGTGGCTCATCACTCTCCATGGAGGCGATGGGCTCCGGCCTCCTACTGATGTCTACACCGCCCGGACTCTTTTCTTTTGCAGGCTGGGGGTCAGGAAGTACACCGGGCCTAGTAGACCAGTCCAATGCCACCGATGCCAGGGGTTGAGGCATGGCTCCAGCCACTACCACCACCGTGAGCTCCGCTGCGTACGATGCGGTGATAATCATCCGTCCAGTCTCTGCCCGAAGGAAGCTTCAACCCCGGCCAGATGCTGCAATTGTGGAGAGGCCCACTCTGCCAACTACCGCGGGTGTGTCACCTTCAAAAACGAGAAGCAGCTCTCGTATGCTGCCGTTGCCAGGAGGGTTCAGAGACCTGTACCTTCCAGGATTGAGCCTCATAAGCCTCGAGAAGCTCCTGCTCCTGCACCTCATGCAACCGTAGATGACACCGCGGAGCCCTCCACTGAAAACCGGGAGGAAGACGACTTCGAGATAGTAAGGCGTCGCCGTCATCGCCCAGCTCGGAAGCCAGAAAATCGGGGGGCTCGTACTCGTTCAACTCCGAAGACCTCAACCTCCGAGACACGTCAACCCCCTGCCGCTCATCAACTAGAGAACCTAACAATCGAGGACACTCCGGCCCTTCCAGACCAACACTACCCAGGCCCACACCGAGATGTCGTGCTGAGCCACCTTAGCCTGCTTCCAGCCCTGAACTACAAGCCCAGCCGCCCACACAAAATATCACGCCGACTTCTCACCCAGCTTCTATTCTGCCTCAGGATCTCAAGGTAAGACTAAATCAGATTCTTTCTCAGCTGACCAACATAGTGGCGTTGATGTCACGCCTCATGGACATGTTTTCCGCCACCGTCCATGGGTAAGCGGAGAGTTGTCAGCTGGAACGCCGACGGGCTGGCAAACAAGCGGCTGGAACTCGGTCAGCTACTAACTGAAAAGGATGTGGACGTCGCTCTTCTACAGGAAACTCACTTTAGGGCGACGGATCGCTTCAATATCCCCAATTACCAGATATACCGCACCGATAGGCAGCTGCATCGGCGAGTGACCCATCGTCTCCTGGCAGCAGTCCCTGCCCCAGGAGCCGAGATCACCCGGATTGCCATCTACTACAGCGGAGCCGAACTGGAGATTGCCTCCGTCTACAATCCACCTAGAAACACTCTGCAAACTCGCTACCTTGATGTCCTGCTGCGTCCTGGTTCCCCTGCACTTGTTGCTGGGGACCTCAATGCAAAGCATCTGGACTGGGGATGCCGCAACACCAACTCCAACGGCAGAAGTCTCCACCGTCTCCTGGACAACCGACTCCACATCCAACAACTGACACCTGAGGAGCCCACGCACTACAATCACAATGGACGGCACCTCCCGGACATACTGGACATCGGTCTAGCTGGCTCGCTGGACGGACACATCGAGGTGTTTGCAGTGTCTGATCTCTCGTCAGACCACGTGCTAGTTGTCTTCGACCTCTCGGACGACGGAGCGCCATCATATCCTCCTACTCGTCCCACCAAGATCAACTGGCACCACTTTGCAAACCACCTCGCAAAGACAGACATCGGCCACCACCAACTCCTGCCGAGTCACCGCACCAGCTAGACCGACAAGTACAGAACTTGACTTCCATCCTACAAGAAGCTATGACGGCCTCGTCATCTCCTCTCTCACGGACTGACATCACTCCACCTCTACCCGAGGAGTTGAGAGAGGAGATTCGCCTTCGTCGCAGACTGCGAAGGGAGTATCAGCAGTCCCGATATCCCCACGCCAAGCAGACAAGCAGACCTTCAACCGCTAGGCCAGGAAGTGGTCTCGTCTCCTGGCTGAACACAGAGCGGCTGCGTGGGATGACTTTATGGAACATCAAGCTGACGGTGGTGTCGGCGGCATCTGGAAAATCTCCAAGGCACTTCGAGGGGAGAAGAAGACCACCCGACCACTTCATGGACAGCGTGGTATTGTCTACTCCCCTGGAAATCGAGTAGAGGCCTTCGCCGACACCATGGAAGACCAATTCTCCCCACACGCGGATGTCTACGACGGGGACACGTGCGAAATGATTGAAAACTTACTGGAGAAATACCAACCTGACGAAAACGACCTACTGCCCACTGTGACTACACTTGAAATGCAAGACCACATTCGCCGCCTTCGTCCGAAGAAGGCCCCTGGCCCGGACTCCTTAGGAACTCCTTAGGATCAGTCCTCGGCCCGATCCTGTACCTGTGGTACACAAACGACTTTCCGGTCGCTCCGAGAGTGCAGCTCCCTTAACTGCGTCTTCCCATGGATGACTGATGACATCGACTAGAACTTCGACTGCACCACGACACTTCACCCCACTGACAGGTAGCGAAAGCTACTAGGGCTTTGACCCTCGAGACACAAGGCAAAAGCCTAACCGGCAGAGGCCTTGAAAGATTTGGGGGATCCACCCCCCACAGTCACAGCGACTTGACTTGACTTGACCACTATGGATTATGAATATGTCTTATGGAATATTAAAGAGATTCTCCCTGCACACTTTGGGTACAGAGAGGATTAAAATAAGATAGAAACAAAAACTAGGAAGGTTATTTTATTTATTAGGTCAATCCCTAAGAAGGCAATATTGAGTTTGATTATAGTGCATATCACAGCATAAGGTTTGGCTGATTATTTGCAAACCTTTACACATTGATCTTAGTGTAAACAATGAATGAAAAGAGAAAATTTCCCAGGAGATAAAATTTTGACCAAACTGAGTACAAAAAATGATTTATCAATGTTTTGATAAGGTGATTTTCATAAACAACTAGTGTATACTTTAATTTTAGAAATGTATGTATTGGCTAAAAAATCTTAGCTATTTTAACAGTCATCTCGTTAATCCTAAAAATTACCAGAATTAAACAATTTAACATAACAACCTATAAATTTTAAAATTTTAAACATCTGTAAATACAGTATCTGGCAGAGATTGTAGTTATAACATTTAGATGTATGTGTTCTCATGGATGTGTGCATGAGCTTACACAGTATATCATATAATCTGGTATTACAGCAACTCAGCTATGCGTGGGTATGACAGAAGAACTTATATTGTAATATGTTAAGGTTTGTCAACGCACGTGTGATACTGTTGAAGTACAGTGAATTTAAAATCATATTCAGATTACAAGTTATACAGTTTGTAGGTAAAGGCTACAATAATAAAAACTTGAAATAGAAATTGTACTTCAGCGTTTCAGTTTGTGCATATGTTTTCCTTTTTTTGAACCTATAAGCCAATCCCCTTTTAAGCCTTATTCTGCCCGTCCTCATAGGCCACTGCACTGTGCGAGGATCATATCAAACAGAATAAGGGAGAGAGTCAGAACAGTATAAGGTCGATGGTACTGATAGAAAGTGCAACGGTCGCCGACAGGATTAGAACCTGCCCTGCCCCTAACCCAGACTAAAAGTTTAACTTCTATTTGTAAGCTTAAATGAAAGATTATAATACATTATTTCAAAAAACTAAATTTTAAATTTATGTTATAATTTTCAACGCTTAATAATAAGTGTCCGATTCAATTTACGGGACTATCAGAAAAATATTTTATTTTACGGACTTTATTTATTGAAACGTTAAAATAGCCTAAGATTTGTTATTGCTGTACTTGTTAATTGTTTTATAACAGAACATTGTATTTATCATGGAAGATGATCAGTTATTATTAATAATTCCTCTAAACAAAGATCCACTGTACTAACAAAAATTAAACGAAGCAACTTTACTTATAATTATTTAATATATGTTCTGAAACATTCTCAAGAACGGTTTATTATATTTTGCCATGAAACATTTATTTGACAAAAAAAATTTTATTCTTAGTAGATATTGTAATATTTAAATATGAATGAGTAATATAATAAGTTTTTTATACCACTGTATCACTTCCTTTTCGTTTCTCTTTGAATTGGATGAGTGCTATGGTTGTAATCTCAGCAACTAATTGAATAAATTAAAAGATACAGACCATATCTATCTTCAAATCTGCACACTACCGTTTTTAAACTTGTTGAATGTAATTATTAAATGTAATTAAGTTACGATCTTTAATCCTAAGTCAACCAGCATTCACTAATTTTAATATTTTAAATATTCACCACATTTCAAAATGCCAGAAAGATGACTCTTAGACACGTTTAAGAAAATAAATCTTTAATTAATCTTTACACTTATTATCAAATATTTATGAAGGGATCTTAAATTATTTGTAATGTTTTAGAAACACATTATAAAATTATTATATCTGTATAGTTAAAGTATTAAAGGATTAGTAACCCAAAGTTACAGATTTTGTTTTTTTTATTTTTGTACACAAAGCATACTAACGTTAATATTTGATCATAACGAAATAAATAAATAAATTCTAAAATCCTTAAAAGATTAAAATTATGTTATTTGTAAACGCGATATACTTCAATTAAACTGTTTTACTCTTGTTTACTATAATATTAATACATCTCTAAGACTAGCATGTAAACTACTTTAGGCAAGAAGAATAGTTACAGCCAAAACTACCATTTACAAATAATCAAAGTAACTCATCTATAGGTCCTTGTCTTGATCCTGGTCTTCGGCTTCGTACTCCTGGTGAATATTTCCTGACGTCCTGCGTGTTGAACGACTTTGAACATTAAACTGAACTATAACAAATGTCCTTGCCCTTATCAAGCTTTGTCGTTGCACCTGTCCCTGGACTTGCTTTTCCAACTCAACGTAGTATGAGTTCAAAGAATTATATAACAAAAACTTTTGAATTTATAAAACACTTTCAAATAATTTTACTCTGCTGTTTCCATGGAAATTAAAACAATATTAATATATAATCCGTTGTTTATGTTTCATCTGTTTCTTTCTTTCTGGATACCTTCACTTGCTACTACTATGATTATGCCGATTTAATAATAACAATCATTAATCTTAGGCATACATTCTAAAGAGACAAACATCTTCTGTTGATAGTCTAGATCCATTTTCTAGTCACACTATTCGATATGTAATTTTATTTATTATTAGTATATCTGCAACTAAATGAACCTGCGTAGATTTGGTGTAATTTTTCCCTTTGATGTATCTTATTCAACTAGTCTACATTACAGTGCATTAAAAACCTAATTGTAAATTTATTTCGGGCAAACAAGTCACTAAATTGATACGTTATTAAATAAACAACCAATTACTTTGACAAATAGGAGGGGTTGAGTATTCAATATCATTGCATTACATTTTCAAACAGTTTGCAGTAATTTGTCTGTAATAATTATTAACTCTTGTATACGAATAATAAAATGTATTTTCATAACCAGTCTGCAATGTTCAAACCACTGCATGAACAATAGTAGGGTTGTCACACTACCTTAATAAGCTTTCCTTACTTATTGGATAGTTGATATTGATAACTCTCCTGTAATTGAACTCATTATAGTATTATCATTATGAAGAAAGTTACTGCAAACTTTTTTTTATATTTTTGAATGTCGAAATAAAAACTACAACCCATATTTAAATATAGATCTTTTATTACAAAAAAGGAGCTGGTCTCTACCTGACTTTTCGGCTTTAAAGGCCTTTGACCACATCCGCACAGGACGTAAAGGCTTTCATCACATATATACTCCCTTTTTACTAAGGAACCACTTTAATTAATAAAAAGATTTAAAATATTTTAAATTTAAAGTATTTAGCTACTCTTTATTTTTAAGTGTATGACTCTCTTAAATATAATAATAACGTGATTCTCAAATTAAGGTAGAGTCACAAATTTAATGTTACATTTTGTACATTATTTATTTTACCCTTTAAACCAAACATAAAACTAATTAATTAAAAATTATTACATTTTGTCCAGTACATAACATGGTAGAACTTTTTTAGTTTTAGAAATCCATAACAACTATTAAATATGCAAGGTTTTAAAATTTGTAATAATTATTTTTCTTGTATTGGAAAACTGTTCATTTGTAACAAACTCAATCATATTTTATACATTTATTAAGACCCGAAAGAATTTAAATTATTTTCACTGAATCCTAAGTAAAAGGTAAGAAGTTAAAAAATTGTATTAGCATTTTTAGAAAATAATATAAATAATTGCATTGATACTCATAACACACACAATTTTCTAGAAAACAATTTCCATTCTTAAGTATTTCATATAAGATTTGTACAATGAAAACAAAGAGAATTTCATATTATGGAAGTTTCATATGCCAACTAGCTATTACACATGGCTTTGAAAGTAGTTTTTATTGAATAACAGATAATCATGGTAATTTCTTTGTTCAACTGCTTAAAATACACTCCTAAAATATATATGATGGTAATTTGGAAGCTATTCAAATCGCTTAATCCACTTTTAAATAGTTATATTAGTTTTAAAGAGTAATGTTTTTGGGTTCCTGAAGTTAAATATTAAAACCGGTTTTATAAATAGCAATGAAACTCACAAATGTCTATAATATACGAATAAATAGTTTCAATAGTTTTAAAGAGTAATGTTTTTGGGTTCCTGAAGTTAAATATTAAAACCGGTTTTATAAATAGCAATGAAACTCACAAATGTCTATAATATACGAATAAATAGTTATAATAGTTTTAAAGAGTAATGTTTTTGGGTTCCTGAAGTTAAATATTAAAACCGGTTTTATAAATAGCAATGAAACTCACAAATGTCTATAATATACGAATAAATAGTTATAATAGTTTTAAAGAGTAATGTTTTTGGGTTCCTGAAGTTAAATATTAAAACCGGTTTTATAAATAGCAATGAAACTCACAAATGTCTATAATATACGAATAAATAGTTATAATAGTTTTAAAGAGTAATGTTTTTGGGTTCCTGAAGTTAAATATTAAAACCGGTTTTATAAATAGCAATGAAACTCACAAATGTCTATAATATACGAATAAATAGTTTCGATAGTTTTAGTAACACTAAGTATCTTAGTCCAGAGTAAAGGTATACCTAATTCGTTAATACGGTGGTTTTATGGTACGTATTATTTAAGTGTTCATAGTTAAAATATTCAAAAGCTAAACAAAACTTGATCTGGCTTTTATTGGACTTGAGCGAGGGAAGAAGAATATCTTGTTTGAATAAGTTTTAAATTACACGCCATAGTAGAAATTATATACTGTTCGACTGATAATATCTGAAAATAGTCTGAGATTCATATTTGGTCGAAGATTATCTACATTTGATCCTTGTAAATCTTCTTCCTGTCGAAAATATTGTTAATATCGTAGTAGCGATTGCATTATTACCCTGATAAAGAAAATGTATACATACATAGTTTTGAAAATTCTCCTTCGGTCATCAATAGAATACTTCCGGTTATTGTATTTTACTTCCGGTTTTAGTTATGTCTGGTGCGGGGTACCTCTTTAGGGTATAATACATATGTTTGTCCAATTGCAACCTTCATGATGAACGGTAAATACAAATATATAGCTCCTCTAAAGTTTGAACACTATTTCGGCTCCTGTGCGTATTTGAACTACTTGATACATATTTATTTCTCTGTTGGCATGTTGAAACAAATGTTTCTAAATCCTCTACTTACTGGAACATTAGGAAGTTAAAATAAATATATAGTTTTTCCAGGGTTGCGACCAAAATTCGACACAAAGTATGTTTGGTCTTTATGAAAAAGTTAATTTTTATGTCACGAGGCACTAATGTGCCATATTTCAAATTTCTGAGTAAATTTGGCATTATATATATACATATATAAGGAAAAAGGCAGTATATCATGCACACAGGAGACGACTGCATAAAAACACCAGATATAGAATATAGAGCAAAATATGTAATGGAATTATAAATATCCTAACGTTTATGGGTAGATCTACGAGCCCAATAAACAATACAATACATTTATTACCTAAATACGTGGAAAGGGGCATTTCTTAAGTATCAATTAGTTGTAATAATAACTTAAAAACACATTATTTAGTTACATTTACAAAGCATAAACAAAGCTTTGTCCTTCTTGGAAAAGAATATAAAAGTTTTGTTAATTTGTATTTATGTCACTTTTTTATTTATCACCCAATTGTCTTAATAATACACCGTTTTGCATGTAAAGACTTTATATTGACTATAGTGTAGTGTACCTTTTGAATAAAAAATCGAGAAGATTCAATTTCATATTTATAATTTTTTAAATAATGCATATTTTGATGGTGTTGAACACATAGTATCCATTCTTAAAATGCACTAATAATTCTTTAAATATAATTAAATTTTTATAAGCATTCAAAATATTATTTTAAAAAATAATCACCTTTTGTTTTTTAAATATCATATTGTAAAACTTAAAACGCACAATGTCCAACATTTTAAACGCATATAATTTAATTTTTTATCGATTATAAAGACAAAATATTTCAGGAATAAAATAGTATTGTGTTGATCTGTGAAACCCCCTTGAACAAATAATTCGCTGAAAACATCATAATCCTGAAGGGTTTGCCCAAGGTAAATCCTTGAGATATATGTTCTAAAATCATGTTCTAAAATCACACTATACACTGAATTAGCATAGCTATTTTAACAACTCATTTATAGCGTAAGATAAGATAAGGCCCTTCCTACTGAGGTGAGTAAACAATCATCCTTAATATTACAATACAGAAACGAAGTAGATTAAGACAAACATCTAAGCCAGTAACCAGGTCAGTTGGGTTACCTCCGGTTATTGCGAGACAGATTATCCTTAGGATGCAGGCCAGACCACGTAGGGATGAGTATTTAACCACTACACAACAGCCCGAAAGTTAGTACTATCTAATCCCGGAGATATAAATCCACGGCAATTATAGCTTCTACTTAAGACCATAAGACCCTCAGATCGGAAGCATGAACTGCATTAATAACCATATTCTCTTCGCAACGTACATTTCCAGTCCTGAATTCAATCACCAGTCAACAACATTTAGAACTTAACTTGAGACATAAAATCGATATTAGAGCCTCCTCGGTAAGAAGGAAGACAGATGGCTCCAAATGATGCCCTCCTCCAAGGTTGACAAGGGCAGCTTATGTTGGGTTAAAACAAAGATAATCCTATCACACCATTGTAATGCTCCCTTTAGGGTTTTATCAAGGTTATTAAACGTGACTGAGGTTTTAAATTTACCAGTTACAAGAATTATCATGTCATCTCATTCACATACACCTGTGTGAAAAGGCCACTACAGTTACAGACCTAAACAGGTCGTCCATAACAAGGAGAAAGGACGCCATCCTGAAGAGAGCCTTAAGTGGTCCTTTCACCCCAATTCGTGAGCTTAACGTTTCTAAATTATTAGTAGGAATTTGAGATCAAAAATTTCCGTACTTTTTAACTTTAAATGTACGTGAAAATTTTAATTATTTAATTCTGGAAATAGAGTCTGGAAAAAGTGAGAATAATTATTACAGTAAGGTGATAATGTATAAGATTCGAGAGACATTTTTATAAGTTTTTTTTGGTAAAATTGATATTAAATTTTTCCATTGTCCATTGCTTAAAAGTTCTCTTGGAATTAAAAAACAGACTAGCAATTGTTTTCATTATTAGATAACAAAAATCAGATCAGTTTTTTATGGTTTAAGGGATATTTTGTAAAAAAATAGTCAAATCGTTCAGTTTCTTGAACTTTATTGCTTGAAGGACGTTAAACTAACAAAACTAACGGAAGTACACGTATGAAAACGTTTAGAACTAATAAAAATTTGTTCTGACCATTAATAATTGCTTTATATCCTGATATGATTAAAATGTTTGTCTCAGAACGAGTAATAGGCGACTTATACCATTATAATAAATGAATGAAAAGTCCAACTCGGTGGAAAGTTATAAAATTTATTGATACTGTTAGCAAAATTCTCATTATAAACAAGTTGTGTACTGGAGTCATTCACAAAAATCTGTTTACATATAAAACAATGGATCAGCAAAATAGTAATAGAGTTAATATTTTCAAAGATTAGATTGATAATAGTGATTACAAGAACTATTCACCCTCAGAATGTTCAGAGGGTTTAGACTCGGAGGATCGGGGAAGATTTAAAATCAAGAAAAACAAGAGCCCACATAAAGTTTACATTTGACTTCAACGCCCGTGCGGTCGAATGGGGTATCCCCGTGACTAACGTGAGGGAAGACATATTTTGGAGATGGTCTCGAGACTCGATTTTTAAGTCGTGAATAGAGGGACAAGGCCGACCACGATTTCAGCGATCGTGAAAAGCTCTCTTCTCAAGTCACCCTGTAAGGTGGGAGGAGAGAGTAGCGAGGACGATTGCAGATGTTCCCATTTTTACGGAGCAGGAACTTGTAGCAGTGGTGTCTACCATGCGCAACAAGAAGGCTCTAGGAAATGATGGCATTCCAGGTGAGGTTCTGAAGGTTGTGGCGGCGAGTTATCCACTCTTGCTGCTGAATATGTTTAATGAACGTTTGGTAGCGGGTGTGTTCCCGTCGCACTGAAAGGTTGCTAGGTTGGCACTGATCAGCAAAGGCAAAGGTGACCCGAACTCCCCGTCGGCATACAGGCCACTTTGTATGCTTGACACCGCGGGGCTTGACAAACTATGAAAGTTTGCTGCAACTCAGATTGCAGTCTTCCATCGAAGCCGCCGGAGATCTCTCTCCCTGGCAACACAGCTTTCGAAAGCGACACTCAACTCTAAACGCCATTACAGAGGTGGTCAGTGCCGTCCAGCAAGCCGAAACAGCTTGTCACCAGGCTCGGCTTATTGTGCTGTTGTGCCGACGGATGCCTTGACGTAAAGAACGGGTTTAACTCTGATCGGTGGGAGGACATGCTAGAGCCCGACTATCTCCTGGTCGTTGTGCAGGACTACCTGAATAACCGTCGGCTGTTGTATGACACCAAAGACGGAAGGAGAACAAAAGAGATCACTGCCGGTTCGGCTCAAGGGTCTATTCTCGGCCCAGACAATTCAATTCAATTCAATTGAAACCTTTTATTACCGTAAACAATATATTTTATATGGTAAAATTCAGCCATTTAGTCTAAAAGTTTGCAAACGTACCATGTGTCACATTTATAAATACATATTTTGCATTAATTAATTCCAGTCACTCGCCAATTTTCACCTTTTTCAACGCCAGAGTCTATTATAAAAATGGGTGTTCTTCCAGTTACATGCCAAAAACTCGCCGACATTATAAAATGCCATTAACGCTAAAAAGCGTTTAAGACGGGTTTTTAACGGCTTAGGCGTTGGTGCATTTTTAATGGAAGCTGGCAATCTGTTGATCTGTCGATGACCTGCTTGCGAAGGCAAGTGTTCATAAACCACCGTTATATGTTTTCCAGAACGGTAGTTGTCTCTGCCTCTTGTCTCATATCCGTGCACGTCACAGCCACTGCAAAATATACATCTCCCGTAGTAGACCAGACCTATCGAATTACCCTTGCAGAATCTCGACATTTGAATTTAGTGATGTACCGCTCCTGGATATACATAAGGTTGTATAGATTTAAGTGACATCAGTTTTTGCTGTACCTAGTGTGGGTTCAACCGGAAGGTATAAACTAACCAAAAGTGAACCCTCCGGGGGAAGTAGATTTGTAAATAAATTTTACTGTGTTAGAGATAGCAAATACATTACACAAATAATTCTTCATAATTTTTTTTTTAGAGGAAATGAGTACACATCTTCAGAGAAACTAAACAAAATTTTCTTGAAAAAACAAGATGTTAGGAACACAATTTATTTTAGGCTCTCTAAATATACATACTTGAAATTGCTCTCACTTTCAGATTTTTTTTCTATAACATTCCATTTATAGTATGAG
This sequence comes from Homalodisca vitripennis, assembly GCF_021130785.1. Classification (NCBI taxonomy): domain Eukaryota; kingdom Metazoa; phylum Arthropoda; class Insecta; order Hemiptera; family Cicadellidae; genus Homalodisca; species Homalodisca vitripennis. The sequence continues at coordinate 17,338 of NW_025776375.1, forward strand.
AGAGACGTAGTAACACACATATTCAATACAGTTATTTAAGCGTTTGGAAAGCAATTTATAAAATATAATAAAATATAGTTTTAATAACCTTTAGCTTAATCTTCACAGGTATTAAATCTATTATTTGACACCATTGGTAAATTTGATACCTAAAAATTGAAGTATATGAACAACTATAATTCCTGAACTGGAAAGATTCAACAAAAAGTAAAATTTTGTAGCGATTTTTAGGTTTTATTGATACTGTTATTTAAATTCAAATACTAACGAAGAAGTTTTTTTACGTATGTATTTCGTTAATGCTACTATGCAAAAACAGCGTGCACAAACCAGAACTCAAACTCTGGCCCTTGAGTTGATAAGTTGAGACAGAATTACTCAGCTACGTTAGAAGGCGTCTACTAGGCACATTCTGGTAATTTTTCAGCATATGCCCACTAGATATGCAAGTGTATCATTGCAATAATGTGATATAATTATGATTGTTATATGGTATTATTATTGCTATATAATGCAAATTTCTTATCATGAAAAATAAATTATAATGTAGTTCAAGCAAAGAGTTGTCAAATTACAGATTTGGTATTTAAGTATTTTAAAATAGCAATGGCGTCCAGTACGGAATTACTGGATTGACTGATTTTTTTGCGTACAAAGAGAAGTACAAAACAATATGGGTTAAAATAATGTTTATTTGCTAAACTGTTCACAGTTATATCAATATATTATTACACGTAAACACTTAAACATAACCTACTCAGGTGATTATTAGTCAGACAGAAAAGTGTATTAGTTGCGAGTAATAAAAAAATGTGTTACAAGAATGTAGATAAAACTTATACTAACTAGTAATGAGTAGTAGACTTGCGAAAATATGTATTATTTAAAATGAAAATATTAACGAGACAGTTTTATGACGCTCAGCATTATTCCGAGATTGGACATGCATTATCATTTATAACTCATTCTTCTCTATGTGAAAACTTCATTCAAAGTATTTTACCAGTTTTCTGGAAAGCAAGCGATAGGCAAGAGTGCGATAAAGTTAAATATTGTCACTAACGTTTACAATTGGCTGCAATATATTATAAATTATTTTTAAACTGCCAACAAAAATGTAACTTGTTAAAATCTTACATAATAGTACTAAATTTTTTACATATTCATTTCTTCAATATTTTCTTGTTTCCATCGTGGTTACCTATAAGAACTTTGCAAAAATATTCGCTGAAGCTCATCCAAATCTAATCGGTTAACACATACTAATATCAAACACAGTGTTTCTCAAAAATATAAATTAACCTTCATGCAAATGTTGAAATCTAGTCAGTTCGTTTTCGCAATATCGTGCGAACTGACAGACAGACAAAATTAAAATATTTCAAGCCTCACGAGTGATGAGTTCGCTAAAGCTCAGCGTATTACTAAAGTTTTAAAAATATAACAGAACTAACTTAAGTGGAATATAATGTGACAATATAAGGACGCAGAGCTGAACATGACGTTAACTATTATCTTTATAAATTAATTTAAATAGTGGAATTAAGGGTACAATCTCAAAAAATGGGTTTTGTGATAACTTTTATTTTTAATTAACACAGACATCACCTATAATATTAACCTAAGCTCTGAATTTAATTTTAAGACAAATACTTTAACAAATATTTTCTAATAACCCAATAAATTTCTAAGGAGCCAGTTTATTACGTCTAATAATAACTATTTTAATACAATACAACACTTAAATTTGAACTTAGAGCTAATATACATTTTAAGTCATCATGCGGGTTACTTTATCTGCATGATTGTCGAGTCGTTTCTCATATATATTGACCATCACAATGTTCCAGTTAGTGAGGAACTGATATGTCTGTGAAGTAGAGTGATGACTATATATTTACCTCAGTTTCCAACCGGAAATGTTAGAGTTTCTTCAAAAATCCATTTGGCAATTTACATTCTTTATTTTAAATATTTCCGTAAGAAATAATGTTTATAGCATAACTACGTCGTGGGCTTAATCTATAACACCAGAAATATTGAATAGCAATCTTTACTAGCATTTATTACTCGTATTTTAATAGGGGAAAATGTCATAACAACTAGGAGTGGGCATTATTTTCAAATATAGCATTTTTTCCTTTTTTTCAGAGTAAAATTTTTATTAATAGTGTAAGTGAACCATGTATAGGTGACAAAGGAATCTAAGGAGTTGTTTCTATAACTGTATCATCACAATCGGCAAGTTATAATCTCTTGTAAAGTAAAAGAAAGCTCTGGTGGTAATCTCATAAACTAATTGAATAAAGTAAAAGATGTAGACTATAATTCTCCTCAAATCTGAACAACAAAGTTTTTAGAAATGATTGAGTTTAAACAAATTAACGCAATACGTTTTGAATTTTAATCCAAGGTCAGCTAAAATTCACTAGTTTTCAATTTTTAAAAGTTTTTACACTACTATATAATGCCTGAAAAATTTCTCTAAGTCAAATTGAAGTAAATAATTCTCCTAGTACTCTTTTCATTTGTTATAAACAATGTGAGAATGGACAATAAAACGTTTGGATTTGGTGAATATGTAATTGTAGACTGATTCTTTCTGTATATTTATAGTACTGAAGGGATTTAAAACCATAAATAACAATTTTTTTCTGCTGACGCATGAAACATAATTATATGTTAATCAACTTAAGTATCACTACACAAGAAAATAAATTCATTGCAACAGTCCTTAAAATTAAAATCCTCTTCACTGAAAATGTGTCATAATACCATAGGAATTGTTTCACTATTTTTTTTCTTTAATTGATAATCGCAAGACTAGAATGTATATAGCTTTGGGTAAAAATAATAGTTAGTGAAAATCTTTTGAATTGTAAATAATAAGGTAAGTCGTCCATAAACCCTTGTCTCGATCACGGTCTTCGCCATAGTACTCCTGGTGTAGATTTTCCACGCCCTAATGTCTTTGAACATTAAACTGAACAATTAATAAAGACCTGGCCTTTATCAAGCTTTTGGCCCTGGCACTTGTTTTTGGTCACGTTTCTGCAACCTAACGTGGTCTAAGTTTAACGAATTGTGTAAATAAAACAATTATTGTATTCATCTAAAGCTTTGTGATACCTATCGTTTGTTGTTTCGATGGATAAAAAATATTAATACGTACACTGGTGTGTATATTTCACCCTGTTTCTTTTTTGTTTCGCTTTTTGCCTTTACTTGCTTGTTCACGTCATGATTAAGTACATGTTATCATTTTATGTTCAATGAAATTTTATGCATTAAATACATGTCAATATTTATGGATATTATAAACGCGAAATTAATTTTACTTTCGTACATACCATAAACTTTCCCAGTAATTCACCTATACTATTTACTGTTTCCATCATTAAGAAATGTTAACAGGAGATTTTGTGCAATGAATAATCTTTAAACATTGGAAGTCAAATTTTAATATAATTTTATTTGTGTAATATGGCCTGTAATAATTCTGAGAGAAGTTTAAAAGTGCACTGTTTTGTATACTACGTCAATTAGGTTCGTAAAAGCAACAATCTGAAAAATCCAAGTTTTTTGTAAATAGACAAATTAGCAATACCGTAAACGGTCATATCGATAAAGATCTCAGGCTAATATGTCTTACAGTAATATATTGACACATACAAACATAATCTGATAAAGGAACACATCCTTAATATAAGGTGTTATTCAAATGTTTACATGGTAGGTACTCATATTAGTATATAATCCAATAACACGTATTTCTTTAAACTTTTGGTACTACAAATGACTAATTAAAAACATTATTACAGGTAGAACTACCTTTTTTCAGATCAGAAATGATTGTATACCGCTTGCCACTATATGTTTTGGGTACAGAGAGGATGAAATAAAGTACAAAACACAAATTAGCAGTTCTATACAAAACGTACCTTAGAATGTTTCAACTATAATATAAACCCAAGAAAAAAATCTGTATAATATGTTAATTTTTCTGGTACTATATGATGTGATAAGTATTCGTTAAAACTAAGACCTAAACTGTTTTAGGTAACAAGTGGTATTGGGATCATAAACTGTAATGAAAGTACCTCATCCATGTAAGTCCTGGTCCTGGTCCTGGCCATCAAATACTGTTCCTGGCTCTACTTCCGCGACTAGTTGTGAGTTGGACGAAGATTAAACACGGTGCGACATTTCACTTTCAAATTATTAACTAAAATATAAAATTATATACCTACGTTGTTTCCATGGATATTAAATAATATGTTATGTATAATTTTGCACGTTTCTCATATGGTTTTCTTATTTTGTGACGTCACGACTGCTACTAAAATTTAACAGATTTCTTGTTACACAAACACATGCATTCTAAGGAGACAAACGTTTGAATAAAACACAATAACATAGGTTATAATATGTTTTATCCCTGCATCAAGTTATGTGCTAAATTTATATTTATACATTATTATCTAGGGATGATATTCGACATGAAATTTCATACTCTTGCTAATAATTAGTCTACATTAACGTGCAATTAAATTTATAAAAAAATTATATAACTAATCACATACAAAAATGCATCACTAACCATATAAAAATGAAGTCTTATGTTAAAATGCGAACTTTTTAGAAGATTTTAGGATGAATATACCTCAAAGTAAAACTGAGACATCGGAAGGCTTATTACTTACTTATTATGTCAGAGTCTCAGGTAACAAAGGCACATTGTGAGATAATGTACATAGCTTTAATATCAAATACTTGCAATGAATTCATTATAAAGGCTTCAAAGCTTGAAAACCTATAAATGAGTATAGTGATTTCATGTTAAATTAGGGCAATATAGTTAAGGTATTACATCATGTAGGTTTGTTAACTATTAATTAAGCAGATCAATGGTTAATAATACATTTACGTAATTCAATTAAACACTTAGAGGATCCTTTGTTTCTATTTCCAACAAATAAAGGAAACCGTCAGTTTATTTACTATACACAAAATCCGTGCACACGAACCACAACTGGTGGACTGAGTATACGGGCGAGTAACGCAACTGTTGATTTACAAAATATTATATTTTTATTTTATGAGTATTTCATATAATAGAGTCAATTACAAAATATCATTATTGCCTAAACCAGTGAAATGAGTATATGGTTATTGAAAAACTATTTCATGATTTTAATTCCTTAGTTGTATTAAACAAATTTTTATAACTATAATTTAAATTTAAGTACATTTAGGAAAATATAAGTACATTTAGGTAAAACTCATCTTTGCTGGGCATAATATTTATGTGTTGAGTACATAGGCTGCTAGACTACTATATTTTTACTTATTGAAAAATCTTAAACAATAAATATAACAAATTATAATAAATATAAGCAGCTAAATGTATATGGAATTTATGTCCAAGAAATTTAACAGATATTTCATGTACTAAATTTTCATTTAAAAACTTTTTATTAATTACCGAGTTTTAGTATTAAAAAATTAAGTATTAAAAGTGTAAATTATCATAATTTTTTTAAAGAACCCTATCATACATGTTCTTTAGTTGGGTTACAATTTTAAAATACAAAATTAATGTTTAAAACATATTATAATGTTATTCGGAATTTTTGTCAAGCCAAACAGTTAGAATCTTAATTTAAATATCAAAATTTAAATGTATCGAATTCTTTTGATATCCTTGTATTCTTAATCCGAAGGAATTACAGAGCTCAAGTGTGGTGTTGGTCTGCAAAACAGAATAAAGTATCCCTTAGAATTAAATTTAGAAAAAAAACGTATATCTGGAAAAAAAATTATTCTACGAGTAGTACTCTTATCCCAAAATTGTTCATGGGATCCAAATGAAAAGTTTTCCACGTTATTCTAAGCGTACATACATGCATGGTCGTGCCTTTTCGGTCGCTCGATTGCTTAGTAAGCTAATTTGTCATTTTTACTTTTTATGTTGTGTAGTATTTATAGTTTAAAAAAGGTTGACACGCTAATATATTTCTTTACTTAAAACTTAAAATTTAATTTGTGGAATTGCATTGGTCTCTTCATCCAATATTTATAACAAAAACCTGATATCATATTTTTCCTTTAAATGTATATTCAATTGTAAACTATAATTAAAACTAGGGAAATATTATTTAATACAACATATTTTTAAATACATACATACGTACAATAATACATTAACATAAATTATTTTAGCTAACTAACAAACTATTATCTTCATAAATTCCCTCACAAAAACCAAAATTGGAATGAACCGCCTTCCCTACAATGAAGGGTTTTAAAGCAGATGTTACAATCTTGATTGTGTGTCCTATTAAACTATTGCTTAGTGTTTTGCATGGTTATTTTTTACTATGTAATATGCATGAGCCAATTTAAAGCATGGCTAAAGGATACAATTTAAGAGTATGTAGCATCTTGCACCTGAATGAGTGAATATATTCATGTCTTCAAAATGGTTGCCTAAAAAGAGAATGTTAATGAAAAACCTATAAATTTTTATTTAGCGTAAAAGAAGGCGCATAATGTATAATACATTGATACACTTGTGTTTCCGGAAATATAAATACTTCTTAGAAAAACCATCGTTTATAGCCTTGGCCGGTCATAAAATTATTTCATTTAGAAGCCTATACGTGTTTTTATAAGTCATAAGATGGCAGTTTACATTGTTATAGCACATAAACCTGCTTTTTCGATTGAAGGGATATAGGAATTTCTCTTAAGAACAGAAAACACACTACACTTTCTGTGGCGGTGTATAAAGGGTTAAAAATTATAATTTTCCACAAACCATATTTACAGTTGCTATTCACACATAAGCCCAACTGTCCTACGGTAAATAAATGTATAATTAGCGTCAGGTAAGCGTAAACAAAACCTTATAATATTGCTAAATTCAGTTAGTTGTCTGAAGGTGATATAGCTGTTCTTAGTGTCCAACGGTTAGTTGTAATATGTGACAAACTAATAGAAATAATTCTTTAAAAAAATATTGCTATTTTATTTTTTAGGTCTTTTAATACTTCTCTTAATCTGAATTGATTCGAAATGACAAATATCACAATACAAATGTCATGGACCCGAGACCAAATCCAAAGTGATGGTCGTAACACGAGTAATTACAATAGCAATCTATAATAGTTTTTATTATGTTTCAAGTGAAATATGCTTGTGAAAACAAGAGCCTCAGTTACTCCAATATCTGGGTATAAACCATAATACCTCTAAGGCTAGGTAGCTCGTCACTTCCTAACAATTATTTTGAATTTTCTCATCTGATTTTGCAGTGGATTGGATTTTCCTGTCAGTGTGTGAAAAATGATATCCCGATAAAAAATTTTAGTTATGTTTTTATACCTACTAGAACCTGAAATTATTCTTAAATATAGCATTTTTTTTACTTTTCTTCGGAGTAAACTTATTATTAGTATTGGAAGTTCAACATTTAAAAGTGACAATGGAATCTAAGAGAAGTTGTTTCTAAAACTATATAATTTTAATCGGCAATTTCTTGTCTCTTTTTGTAAAGTGGATGAGAGCTGTAAAGGTAATCTTATTAACTAGTACAATAAAGTAAAAGATATGGACCATAATTTTCCTCAAATATGTACTATACAGTTTTTAGAAATCATTGAGTTAAAACAAGTTAACGCAATACGTTATGAATTTTAATTCTAAATAAGCTAACATTTACTAATTTCAAATTATTTTCAATATTTACAGAAACTATTAAATGCCTTAAAAATGTCTCTCTGACACAATTAAGTTTAATAATTCTCTAGGCAATCTTTCCACTTTTTAATAAAACATGTGAGAATGGATCTTAAAACATTTGGAGGTTTTCAAGAAGATAGTTGTAAACTGATTATTTCTGTACACTTAGAGTAATGAAGGGATTTAAAACTATAAATCACAAGTGCTTTCAGTTCGTCCACAAAACATACAAAAGATATTTGTAGGTCAAGATAAAACAAGAAAATTAAGTAAACCAACAACTAGTTGAATAAACTAAAATGTATAGACTATAATTCTCCACATAGTGTTTAGAAATCTTTGAGTTTTAAACGCAATACGTTCTGAATCTTAATCCTAAATGAGGGTAACATATACTACTCGTAATTTAAAATTAATTTTTAATATTTACTCTACTATAAAACCCCTAAAAGATTTCTCTTAAGACACATTTATGAAAATAAATTCTTTTGTTAGTGTTTCACTTTTTATGAAACATGTGAGAACGGATCTTAAAAACATTTGGTGATTTTAAAGAAGATAGCTTTAAACTGATACTTTCTGTACACTAAGAATATTGAAGCCGATATAAAACCATATATCACAAGTTCTTTAAGTTTGTCCACGATGTATACGAAAAGTTACTTGTTAGTCAAGATAAAACAAGAAAATAGTGTAGCAGAAATTATCAGTTTAAAGCTATCTTCTTTAAAATCACCAAATGTTTTAAGATCCGTTCTCACATTTTTCATAAAAAGTGAAAACACAACAAAAGAATTATTTTCATAAATGTGTCTTAAAGAGAAATTCTTTAGGGGTTATTTATAGTAAGAGTAAATATTAAAAATAATTTTAAATTACGAGTAGTATATGTTACCTCATTTAGGGATTAAGATTCAGAACGTATTGCGTTAAAACTCAAAGATTTCTAAACACTATGTGGAGAATTATAGTCTATACATTTTAGTTTATTCAACTAGTTGTTAGGTTTACTTAATTTTCCTTGTTTTATCTTGACCTACAAATATCCATTTGTATGTTTTGTGGACGAACTGAAAGCACTTGTGATTTATACTTTTAAATCCCTTCATTACTCTAAGTGTACAGAAATAATCAGTTTACAACTATCTTCTTGAAAAACTCCAAATGTTTTAAGGATCCATTCTCACATGTTTTATAAAAAAGTGGAAAAGATTGCCTAGAGAATTATTAACCTTAATTGTGTCAGAGAGACATTTTTAAGGCATATTAATAGTTCTGTAAATATTGAAAATAATTTGAAATTAAGTAAATGTTAGCTTATTAGAATTAAAATTCATAACGTATTGCGTTAACTTGTTTTAAACTCAATGATTTCTAAAAACATAGTATAGTACATATATTGAGGAAAATTGATGGTCCATATCTTTTTACTTTATTGTACTAGTTAATCAAGATACCTTTACAGCTACTCATCCACTTTACAAGAGACTAGAAATTTTGCCGATTAAAAATTATATAGTTTATAACCTTCTCTGTAGATTCCATTGTCACTTTTGTAAATGTTGAACCTTCCAATACTAATATATAAGTTTACTCTCCGAAGAAAGTAAAAAAATGCTATATTTAAGAATAATTTCAGGTTCCTAGTTGGTATAAAAATAAACTACCAAAATTTTTTATCGGGATATAATTTTTTCAACACACTGACAGGAAATCCAATCCACTGCAAAATCAGATGAGAAAAATTCAAAATAATTGGTTAGGAAGTGACGAGCTACCTAGCCTTAGAGGTATTATGGTTTTATACCCAGATATTGGAGTAACTGAGGCTCTTGTTTTTCACATGCATATTTCATTGAAACATAATAAAAACTATTATAGATTGGCTATTGTAATTAATCGTGTTACGACCATCACTTTGGATTTGGGTCTCGGGTCCATGACATTTGTATTGTGATATTTGTCATTTCGTATCAATTCAGATTAAGAGAAGTATTAAAAGAACTAAAAAATATAAATAGCAATATTTTTTAAAGAATTATTTCTATTAGTTTGACACAAATTACAACTAACCCGTTGGACACTAAGAAACAGCTATATCACCTTCAGAACAACTAACTGAATTTGCAATATTATAAGGTTTTGTTTACGCTTACCTGACGCTAATTATACATTTATTTACCGTAGGACAGTTGGGCTTATGTGTGAATAGCAACTTTAATATGGTTTGTGGAAATTTATAATATTTTTTAACCCTTTATACACCGCCACAGAAAGTGTAGTGTGTTTTCTTGTCTTAAGAGAAATTCCTATAGTCCCTTCCAATCGAAAAAGCAGGTTTATGTGCTATAACAATGTAAACTGCCATCTTATGACATAAAAACACGTAAATAGGCTTCTAAATGAAAATAATTTTATGACCGGCCAAGGCTATAAACGATGGTTTGTTTCTAAGAAGTATTTATATTTCCGAAACACAAGTGTATCAATGTATTAAACATTATGCGCCTTCTTTTACGCTAAATTAAAAATTTATAGGTTTTTTCAGTAACATTCTCTTTTTAGGCAACCATTTTGAAGACATGATATATATTCACTCATTCAGGTGCAAGGATGCTACATACTCTTAAATTGTATCCTTTAGGCCATGCTTTAAATTGGCTCATGCATATTTACATAGTAAAAAATAACCATGCAAAAACACTAAGCAATAGTTAATAGGACACACAATCAAGATTGTAACATCTGCTTTAAACCCTTTCATTGTAGGGAAGGCCGGTTCATTCCAATTTTGGTTTTTGTGAGGGAATTTTATGAAGATAATAGTTTTGTTAGTTAGCTAAAATAATTTATGTATAATGTATTATTGTACGTATGTAATGTATTTAAAAAATATGTTGTATTAAATAATAATTTCCCTAGTTTTAATTATAGTTTACAATTGAATATACATTTAAAGGAAAAATATGATATCAGGTTTTTTGTTATAAATATTGGATGAAGAAGACCAAGTGCAATTCCACAAATTTAAATTTTAAGTTTTAAGTAAAGAAATATATTAGCGTGTCAACCTTTTTTAAAAACTATAAATACTACACAACATAAAAAGTTAAAATTGACAAATTAGCTTACTAAGCAATCGAGCGACCGAAAAGGCACGACCATGCATGTATGTTACGCTTAGAATAACGTGGAAAATTTGTTTTTTAATTTTCCTGGACCTTTTCAAAATTCACTGTTACTTTATTTGATTTAAACTATAATATAAAACTTTATTTTTATATATACCATATAACATACTGTGCTGTCATAGAATATTACCTCTTTGTATTTTTAATGACATATGTTTTTATTTAGTACAAAATTGTTTATGTTACTATTGTTTATTATTCACTTTCATTCAGTTGTGTGATTCCGAAGATGTACTCATTGAGTACGAAAGGCCTCACAAAAATAAAAAACTTTATGTTATTGGATAGTTTGTTTGAATTAATATAACGTGGAAAACTTTTCATTTGGATCCATGAAACAATTTTAGGGATAAGAGTACTACTCGTAGAATAATCTTTTTCCAGATATACGTTTTTTTTCTAAATTTAATTCTAAGGGATACTTTATTCTGTTTTGCAGACCAACACCAACACTTGAGCTCTGTAATTCCTTCGGATTAAGAATACAAGGATATCAAAAGGAATTCGATACATTTAAATTTTGATATTTAAATTAAGATTCTAACTGTTTGGCTTGACAAAAATTCCGAAATAACATTATAATATGTTTTTTAAACATTAATTTTTGTATTTTAAAATTGTAACCCAACTAAAGAACATGTATGATAGGGTTCTTTAAAAAAATTATGATAATTTACACTTTTTAATACTTAATTTTTTTAATACTAAAAACTCGGTAATTTATAAAAAGTTTTTAAATGAAATTTAGTACATGAAATATCTGTTAAATTTCTTGGACATAAAATTCCATTACATTTAGCTGCTTATATTTATTATAATTTGTTATATTTATTGTTTAAGATTTTTCAATAAGTAAAAAAATATAGTAGTCTAGCAGCCTATGTACTCAACACATAAATATTATGCCCAGCAAAGAAATGAGTTTTACCTAAATGTACTTATATTTTCCTAAATGTACTTAAATTTTAAATTATAGTTATAAAAATTTATTGTTTAATACAAACTAAGGAAATTAAAATCATGAAATAGTTTTTCAATAAACCATATACTCATTTCACTGGTTTAGGCAATAATGATATTTTGTAATTGACTCTATTATATTAAATACTCATAAAATAAAAATATAATATTTTGTAAATCAACAGTTGCGTTACTCGCCCGTATACTCAGTCCACCAGTTGTGGTTCGTAAAATATTGTGTATAGTAAATAAACTGACGGTTTCCTTTATTTGTTGGAAATAGAAACTAAGGATCCTCTAAGTGTTTAATTGAATTACGTAAATGTATTATTAACCATTGATCTGCTTAATTAATAGTTAACAAACCTACATGATGTAATACCTTAATCTATATTGCCCTAATTTAACATGAAATCACTATACTCATTTATAGGTTTTCAAGCTTTGAAGCCTTTATAATGAATTCATTGCAAGTATTTGATATTAAAGCTATGGTACATTATCTCACAATGTTGCCTTTGTTACCTGAGGACTGACATAATAAGTAAGTAATAAGCCTTCCGATGTCTCAGTTTTACTTTGAGGTATATTCATCCTAAAATCTTCTAAAAAGTTCGCATTTTAACATAAGACTTCATTTTTATATAGTTAGTGATGCATTTTTGTATGTGATTAGTTATATAATTTTTTTATAAATTTAAATTGCACGTTAATGTAGACTAATTTATTAGCAAGAGTATGAAATTTTCATGTCGAATATCATCCCTAGATAATAATGTATAAATATAAAATTTAGCACATAACTTGATGCAGGGATAAAACATATTATAACCTATGTTATTGTGTTTTATTCAAACGTTTTGTCCTCCTTAGGAATGCATGTGTTTGTGTAACAAGAAATCTGTTAAATTTTAGTAGCAGTCGTGAACGTCACAAAATAAGAAAACCATATGAGAAACGTGCAAAATTATACATAACATATTATTTAATATCCATGGAAACAACGTAGGTATATAATTTTATATTTTAGTTAATAATTTGAAAGTGAAATGTCGCACCGTGTTTAATCTTCGTCCAACTCACAACTAGTCGCGGAAGTAGAGCCAGGAACAGTATTTGATGGCCAGGACCAGGACCAGGACTTACATGGATGAGGTACTTTCATTACAGGTTTATGATCCCAATACCACTTGTTACCTAAAACAGTTTAGGTCTTAGTTTTAACGAATACTTATCACATCATATAGTACCAAGAAAAATTAACATATTATACAGATTTTTTTCTTGGGTTTATATTATAGTTGAAACATTCTAAGGTACGTTTTGTATAGAACTGCTAATTTGTGTTTTGTACTTTATTTCATCCTCTCTGTACCCAAAACATATAGTGGCAAGCGGTATACAATCATTTCTGATCTGAAAAAAGGTAGTTTTAGCCTGTAATAATGTTTTAATTAGTCATTTGTAGTACCAAAAGTTTAAAGAAATACGTGTTTATTGGATTATATACTAATATGAGTACCTACCATGTAAAACATTTGAATAACACCTTATATTAAGGATGTGTTCCTTTATCAGATTATGTTTGTATGTGTCAATATATTACTGTAAGACATATTAGCCTGAGATCTTTATCGATATGACCGTTTACGGTATTGCTAATTTGTTCTATTTACAAAAAAACTTGGATTTTTCAGATTGATTGCTTTTTTACGAACCTAATTGACGTAGTATACAAAACAGTGCACTTTTAAACTTCTCTCAGAATTATTACAGGCCATATTACACAAATAAAATTATATTAAAATTTGACTTCCAATGTTTAAAGATTATTCATTGCACAAAATCTCCTGTTAACATTTCTTAGTGATGGAAACAGTAAATAGTATAGGTGAATTACTGGGAAAGTTTATGGTATGTACGAAAGTAAAATTAATTTCGCGTTTATAAATATCCATAAATATTGACATGTATTTAATGCATAAAATTTCATTGAACATAAAATGATAACATGTACTTAATCATGACGTGAAACAAGCAAGTAAAGGCAAAAAAGCGAAACAAAAAAGAAACAGGTGAAATATACACACCAGTGTACGTATTAATATTTTTTATCCATCGAAACAACAAACGATAGGTATCACAAAGCTTTAGATGAATACAAATAATTGTTTATATTTACACAATTCGTTAAACTTAGACCACGTTAGGTTGCAGAAACGTGACCAAAAACAAGTGCCAGGGCCAAAAGCTTGATAAAGGCCAGGTCTTTATTAATTGTTCAGTTTAATGTTCAAAGGACATTAGGGCGTGGAAAATCTACACCAGGAGTACTATGGCGAAGACCGTGATCGAGACAAGGGTTTTATGGACGACTTACCTTATTATTTACAATTCAAAGATTTTCACTAACTATTATTTTTACCCAAAGCTATATACATTCTAGTCTTGCGATTATCAATTAAAAGAAAAAAAATAGTGAAAGCAATTCCTATGGTATTATAACACATTTTCAGCGAAGAGGATTTTAATTTTAAAGGACTGTTTGCAATGAATTTATTTTCTTGTGTAGTGATACTTAAGTTGATTAACATATAATTATGTTTCATGCGTCAGCAGAAAAAAATTGTTATTTATGGTTTTAAATCCCTTCAGTACTATAAATATACAGAAAGAATCAGTCTACAATTACATATTCACCAAATCCCAAACGTTTTATTGTCCATTCTCACATTTGTTTATAACAAATGAAAAGAGCACTAGGAGAATTATTTACTTCAATTTGACTTAGAGAAATTTTTCAGGCATTATATAGTAGTGTAAAAAACTTTTAAAAATTGAAAACTAGTGAATTTTAGCTGACCTTGGATTAAAATTCAAAACGTATTGCGTTAATTTGTTTTAAACTCAATCATTTCTAAAAACTTTGTTGTTCAGATTTGAGGAGAATTATAGTCTACATCTTTTAACTTTATTTCAATTAGTTTATGAGATTACCACCAGAGCTTTCTTTTACTTTACAAGAGATTATAACTTGCCGATTGTGATGATACAGTTATAGAAACAACTCCTTAGATTCCTTTGTCACCTATACATGGTTCACTTACACTATTAATAAAAATTTTACTCTGAAAAAAAGGAAAAAATGCTATATTTGAAAATAATGCCCACTCCTAGTTGTTATGACATTTTCCCCTATTAAAATACGAGTTAATAAATGCTAGTAAAGATTGCTATTCAATATTTCTGGTGTTATAGATTAAGCCCACGACCGGTAGTTATGCTATAAACATTATTTCTTACGGAAATATTTAAAATAAAGAATGTAAATTGCCAAATGGATTTTTGAAAGAAACTCTAACATTTTCCGGTTGGAAACTGAGGTAAATATATAGTCATCACTCTACTTCACAGACATATCAGTTCCTCACTAACTGGAACATTGTGATGGTCAATATATATATAAAACGACTCGACAATCATGCAGATAAAGTAACCCGCATGATGACTTTAAAATGTATATTAGCCTCTAAGTTCAAATTTAAGTGTTGTATTGTATTAAAATAGTTATTATTAGACGTAATAAAACTGGCTCCTTAGAAATTTATTGGGTTATTAGAAAATATTTGTTAAAGTATTTGTCTTAAAATTAAATTCAGAGCTTAGGTTAATATTATAGGTGATGTCTGTGTTAATTAAAAATAAAAGTTATCACAAAACCCATTTTTTGAGATTTTACCCTTAATACCACTATTTAAAATTAATTTATAAAGATAATAGTTAACGTCATGTTCAGCTCTGCGTCCTTATATTGTCACATTATATTCCACTTAAGTTAGTTCTGTTATATTTTTAAAACTTTAGTAATACGCTGAGCTTTAGCGAAACTCATCACTCGTGAGGCTTGAAATATTTTAATTTTGTCTGTCTGTCAGTTCGCACGATATTGCGAAAACGAACTGACTTAGATTTCAACATTTGCATGAAGGTTAATTTATATTTTTGAGAAACACTGTGTTTGATATTAGTATGTGTTAACCGATTAGATTTGGATGAGCTTCAGCGAATATTTTTGCAAAGTTCTTATAGGTAACCACGATGGAAACAAGAAAATATTGAAGAAAATGAATAATGTAAAAAATTTAGTACTATTATGTAAGATTTTAACAAGTTACATTTTTGTTGGCAGTTTAAAAATAATTTATAATATATTGCAGCCAATTTGTAAACGTTAGTGACAATATTTAACTTTATCGCACTCTTGCCTATCGCTTGCTTTCCAGAAAACTGGTAAAATACTTTGAATTGAAGTTTTCACATAGAGAAGAATGAGTTATAAAATGATAATGCATGTCCAATCTCGGAATAATGCTGAGGCGTCATAAAAAACTGTCTCGTTAATATTTTCATTTTAAAATAATACATATTTTTCGCAAGTCCTACTACTCATTACTAGTTAGTATAAGTTTTATCTACATTCTTGTAACACATTTTTTTATTACTCGCAACTAATACACTTTTCTGTCTGACTAATAATTACCTGAGTAGGTTATGTTTAAGTGTTTACGTGTAATAATATATTGATATAACTGTGAACAGTTTAGGCAAATAAACATTATTTTAACCCATATTGTTTTGTACTTCTCTCTTTGTACGCAAAAAAAATCAGTCAATCCAGTAATTCCGTACTGGACGCCATTGCTATTTTAAAATACTTAAATAACAAATCTGTAATTTGACAACTCTTTGCTTGAACTACATTATAATTTATTTTTCATGATAAGAAATTTGCATTATATAGCAATAATAATACCATATAGCAATCATAATTATATCACATTATTGCAATAATACACTTGCATATCTAGTGGACATATGCTGAAAAATTACCAGAATGTGCCTAGTAGAACGCCTTCTAACGTAGCTGAGTAATTCTGTCTCAACTTATCAACTCAAGGGCCAGAGTTTGAGTTCTGGTTTGTGCACGCTGTTTTTTGCATAGTAAGCATTAACAAATACATACGTAAAAAAACTTCTTCGTTAGTATTTGAATTTAAATAACAGTATCAATAAAACCTAAAAATTTCGCTACAAAATTTTACTTTTTGTTGAATCTTTCCAGTTCAGGAATTATAGTTGTTCATATACTTCAATTTTTAGGTATCAAATTTTACCAATGGTGTGTCAAATAATAGATTTAATACCTGTGAAGATTAAGCTAAAGGTTATTAAAACTATATTTATATTATATTTTATAAATTGCTTTCCAAACGCTTAAATAACTGTATTGAATATGTGTGTTACTACGTCTCTCTCATACTATAAATGGAATGTTATAGAAAAAAAAATCTGAAAGTGAGAGCAATTTCAAGTATGTATATTTAGAGAGCCTAAAATAAATTGTGTTCCTAACATCTTGTTTTTTCAAGAAAATTTTGTTTAGTTTTCTCTGAAGATGTGTACTCATTTCCTCTAAAAAAAAAAATTATGAAGAATTATTTGTGTAATGTATTTGCTATCTCTAACACAGTAAAATTTATTTACAAATCTACTTCCCCCGGAGGGTTCACTTTTGGTTAGTTTTATACCTTCCGGTTGAACCCACACTAGGTACAGCAAAAACTGATGTCACTTAAATCATATACAACCTTATGTATATCCAGGAGCGGTACAATCACTAACTTCAAATGTCGAGATTCTGCAAGGGTAATTTGATAGGTCCTGGTCTACTACGGGAGATGTATATTTTGCAGTGGCTGTGACGTGGCACGGATATGAGACAAGAGGCAGAAACCAACTACCGTTCTGGAAAACATATAACGGTGGTTTATGAACACTTGCCTTCGCAAGCAGGTCATCGACAGATCAACAGATTGCCAGCTTCCATTAAAAAATGCACCAACGCCTAAGCCGTTAAAAACCCGTCTTAAAACGCTTTTTAGCGTTAATGGCATTTTATAATGTCGGCGAGTTTTTGGCATGTAACTGGAAGAACACCCATTTTGATAATAGACTCTGGCGTTGAAAAAGGTGAAAATTGGCGAGGTGACTGGAATTAATTAATGCAAAATATGTATTTATAAATGTGACACATGGTACGTTTGCAAACTTTTACACTAAATGGTCTGAATTTTACCATATAAAATATATTGTTTACGGTAATAAAAGGTTTCAATTGAATTGAATTGAATTGTCTGGGCCGAAGAATAGACCCTTGAGCCGAACCGGCAGTGATCTCTTTTGTTCTCCTTCCGTCTTTGGTGTCATACAACAGCCGTCGGTTATTCAGGTAGTCCTGCCCAACGACCAGGAGATAGTCGGGCTCTAGCATGTCCTCCCCATCGAATCAGAGTTAAACCCGTTCTTTACGTCAAGGCATCCGTCGGCACAACAGCACAATAAGCCGAGCCTGGTGACAAGCTGTTTCGGCTTGCTGGACGGCACTGACCACCTCTGTAATGGAGTTTAGAGTTGAGTGTCGCTTTCGAAAGCTGTGTTGCCAGGGAGAGAGATCTCCGGCGGCTTCGATGGAAGACTGCAATCTGAGTTGCAGCAAACTTTCATAGTTTTGTCAAGCCCCCGCGGTGTCAAGCAAACAAAGTGGCCTGTATGCCGACGGGGAGTTCGGGTCACCTTTGCCTTTGCTGATCAGTGCCAACCTAGCAACCTTTCAGTGCGACGGGAACACACCCGCTAACCAAACGTTCATTAAACATATTCAGCAGCAAGAGTGGATAACTCGCCGCCACAACCTTCAGAACCTCACCTGGAATGCCATCATTTCCTAGAGCCTTCTTGTTGCGTATGGTAGACACCACTGCTACAAAGTTCCTGCTCCGTAAAAATGGGAACATCTGGCAATCGTCCTCGCTACTCTCTCCTCCCACCTTACAGGTGTGACTTGAGAAGAGAGCTTTCACGATCGCTGAAAATCGTGGTCGGGCCTTGTCCCTCTATTCACGACTTAAAAATCGAGTCTCGAGAACCATCTCCAAAATATGTCTTCCCTCACGTTAGTCACGGGGATACCCCATTCGACCGCACGGGCGTTGAAGTCAAATGTAAAACTTTATGTGGGCTCTTGTTTTTCTTGATTTTAAATCTTCCCCGATCCTCCGAGTCTAAACCCTCTGAACATTCTGAGGGTGAATAGTTCTTGTAATCACTATTATCAATCTAATCTTTGAAAATATTAACTCTAATTACTATTTTGCTGATCCATTGTTTTATATGTAAAACAGATTTTTTGTGAATGACTCCAGTACACAACTTGTTTTATAATGAGAATTTTGCTAACAGTATCAATAAATGTTATAACTTTCCACCGAGTTGGACTTTTCATTCATTTATTATATGGTATAAGTCGCCTATTACTCGTTCTGAGACAAACATTTTAATCATATCAGGATATAAAGAAATTATTAATGGTCCAGAACAAATTTTTATTAGTTCTAAACGTTTTCATACGTGTACTTCCGTTAGTTTTTGTTAGTTTATACGTCCTTCAAGCAATAAAGTTTCAAGAAACTGAACGATTTGACTATTTTTTTTACAAAATATCCCTTAAACCATAAAAAACTGATCTGATTTTTGTTATCTAATAATGAAAACAATTGCTAGTCTGTTTTTTAATTCCAAGATAACTTTTAAGCAATGGACAATGGAAAAAATTTAATATCAATTTTACCAAAAAAACTTATAAAAATGTCCTCTCGAATCTTATACATTATCACCTTACTGTAATAAATTATTCTCACTTTTTTCCAGACCTCTATTTCCAGAATTAAATAATTAAAATTTTCCACGTACATTTAAAGTTAAAAAGTAACGGAAATTTTTGATCTCAAATTCCTAATAATAATTTTAGAAACGTTAAGCTCACGAATTGGGGTGAAAGGACCACTTAAGGCTCTCTTCAGGATGGCGTCCTTTCTCCTTGTTATGGGACGACCTGTTTAGGTCTATAACTGTAGTGGCCTTTTCACACAGGTGTATGTGAATGAGATGACATGATAATTCTTGTAACTGGTAAATTTAAAACCTCAGTCACGTTTTAATAACCTTGATAAAACCCTAAAGGGAGCATTACAATGGTGTGATAGGATTAATCTTGTCAACCTTGGAGGAGGGCATCATTTGGAGCCATCTGTCTTCCTTCTTACCGAGGAGGCTCTAATATCGATGTTATGTCTCAAAGTTAAGTTCTAAATGTTGTTGACTGGTGATTGAATTTCAGGACTGGAAATGTACGTTGCGAAGAGAATATATGGTTATTAATGCAGTTCATGCTTCCGATCTGAGGGTCTTATGGTCTTAAGTAAAAGCTATAATTGCCGTGGATTTATATCTCCGGGATTAGATAGTACTAACTTTCGGGCTGTTGTGTAGTGGTTAAATACTCATCCCTTACGTGGTCTGGCCTGCATCCTAAGGATAATCTGTCCTCTCGCAATAAACCGGAGGTAACCCAACTGACCTGGTTACTGGCTTAGATGTTTGGTCTTAATCTACTTCGTTTCTGTATTGTAATATTAAGGATGATTGTTTTACTCACCTCAGTAGGAAGGGCTTTATCTTATCTTACGCTATAAATGAAGTTGTTAAAATAGCTATGCTAATTCAGTGTATAGTGTGCTACACATTGATTTTAGAACATATATCTCAAGGATTTACCTTGGGCAAAACCCTTCAGGATTATGATGTTTTCAGCGAATTATTTGTTCAAGGGGTGTTTCAACAGATCAACACAAATACTATTTTATTCCTGAAAATATTTTGTCTTTATAATCGATAAAAAATTAAATTATATGCGTTTTAAAATGTTGGACATTGTGCGTTTTTTAAGTTTTTACAATATGATATTTAAAAAACAAAAGGTGATTATTTTTTTAAAATAATATTTTGAATGCTTATAAAAAATTTAATTATATTAAAAGAATTATTAGTGCATTTTAAGAAATGGATACTATGTGTTCAACACCATCAAAATATGCATTAATTTAAAAAAATTATAAATATGAAATTGAAATCTTCTCGATTTTTTATTCAAAAGGTACACTACACTATAGTCAATATAAAGTCTTTACATGCAAAACGGGTGTATTATTAAGACAATTGGGTGATTAAATAAAAAAGTGACATAAAATACAAATTAACAAAAACTTTTATATTCTTTTCCAAGAAGGACAAAGCTTTGTTTATGCTTTGTAAATGTAACTAAATAATTGTGTTTTTAAGTTATTATTACAACTAATTGATACTTAAGAAATGCCCCTTTTCCACGTATTTAGGTAATAAATGTATTGTATTGTTTATTGGGCTCGTAGATCTACCCATAAACGTTAGGATATTTATAATTCCATTACATATTTTGCTCTATTACCTATATCTGGTGTTTTTATGCAGTCGTCTCCTGTGTGCATGATATACTGCCTTTTTCCTTATATATATATATATAAATAAATGCCCCAAATTTACTCAGAAAATTTGAAAATATGGCACATTAGTGCCTCGTGACATTAAAAAAATTAACTTTTTCATAAAGACCAAACATACTTTGTGTCGAATTTTGGTCGCAACCCTGGAAAAACTATATATTTATTTTAAACTTCCTAATGTTCCAGTAAGTAGAGGATTTAGGAAACATTTGTTTCAACATGCCAACAGAGAAATAAATATGTATCAAGTAGTTCAAATACGCACAGGAGGCGAAATAGTGTTCAAACTTTAGAGGAGCTATATATTTGTATTTACCGTTCATCATGAAGGTTGCAATTGGACAAACATATGTATTATACCCTAAAGAGGGTACCCCCGCACCAGACATAACTAAAACCGGAAGTAAAATTACAATAACCGGAAGTATTCTATTGATAAACCGAAGGAGAATTTTCAAAACTATGTATGTATACATTTTCTTTATCAGGGTAAATAATGCAATCGCTACTACGATATTAACAATATTTTTCGACAGGAAGAAGATTTACAAGGATCAAATGTAGATAATCTTCGACCAAATATGAATCTCAAGACTATTTTCAGATATTATCAGTCGAACAGTATATAATTTCTACTATGGCGTGTAATTTAAAACCTTATTCAAAACAAGATATTCTTCTTCCCTCGCTCAAGTCCAATAAAAAGCCAGATCAAGTTTTGTTTAGCTTTTGAATATTTTAACTATGAACACTTAAATAATACGTACCATAAAACCACCGTATTAACGAATTAGGTATACCTTTACTCTGGACTAAGATTACTTAGTGTTACTAAAAACTATCGAAACTATTTATTCGTATATTATAGACATTTGTGAGTTTCATTGCTATTTATAAAACCGGTTTTAATATTTAACTTCAGGAACCCAAAAACATTACTCTTTAAAACTATCATAACTATTTATTCGTATATTATAGACATTTGGTGAGTTTCATTGCTATTTATAAAACCGGTTTTAATATTTAACTTCAGGAACCCAAAAACATTACTCTTTAAAACTATTGAAACTATTTTATTCGTATATTATAGACATTTGTGAGTTTCATTGCTATTTATAAAACCGGTTTTAATATTTAACTTCAGGAACCCAAAAACATTACTCTTTAAAAACTATTATAACTATTTATTCGTATATTATAGACATTTGTGAGTTTCATTGCTATTTATAAAAACCGGTTTTAATATTTAACTTCAGGAACCCAAAAACATTACTCTTTAAAACTATTGAAACTATTTATTCGTATATTATAGACATTTGTGAGTTTCATTGCTATTTATAAAACCGGTTTTTAATATTTAACTTCAGGAACCCAAAAACATTACTATTTTAAAAGTGGATTAAGCGATTTGAATAGCTTCCAAATTACCATCATATATATTTTAGGAGTGTATTTTAAGCAGTTGAACAAAGAAATTACGAATGATTATCTGTTATTCAATAAAAACTACTTTCAAAGCCATGTGTAATAGCTAGTTGGCATATGAAACTTTCCATAATATGAAATTCTCTTTGTTTTCATTG
Source organism: Homalodisca vitripennis (assembly GCF_021130785.1). Classification (NCBI taxonomy): domain Eukaryota; kingdom Metazoa; phylum Arthropoda; class Insecta; order Hemiptera; family Cicadellidae; genus Homalodisca; species Homalodisca vitripennis. The sequence goes on from NW_025776375.1 coordinate 40,252, forward strand.
TACAAATCTTATATGAAATACTTAAGAAATGGAAATTGTTTTCTAGAAAATTGTGTGTGTTATGAGTATCAATGCAATTATTTATATTATTTTCTAAAAATGCTAATACAATTTTTAACTCCTTACCTTTTACTTAGGATTCAGTGAAAATAATTTTAAAATTCTTTCGGGTCTTAATAAATGTATAAAATATGGATTGAGTTTGTTACAAATGAACAGTTTTCCAATACAAGAAAAATAATTATTACAAATTTTAAAACCTTGCATATTTAATAGTTGTTATGGATTTCTAAAACTAAAAAAGTTCTACCATGTTATGTACTGGACAAAAATGTAATAATTTTTAATTAATTAGTTTTTATGTTTGGTTTAAAGGGTAAAATAAATAATGTACAAAATGTAACATTAAATTTGTGACTCTACCTTAATTTGAGAATCACGTTATTATTATATTTAAGAGAGTCATACACTTAAAAATAAAGAGTAGCTAAATACTTTAAATTTAAAATATTTTAAAATCTTTTTATTAATTAAAGTGGTTCCTTAGTAAAAAAAGGGAGTATATATGTGATGAAAGCCTTTACGTCCTGTGCGGATGTGGTCAAAAGGCCTTTAAAGCCGAAAAAAAGTCCAGGTAGAGACCAGCTCCTTTTTTATAATAAAAGATCTATATTAAATATGGGTTTATAGTTTTTTATTTCGAAATTCTAAAATATAAAAAAAACGTTTGCAGTAACTTTCTTCATAATGATAATACTTTAATTAGTTCAATTATCAGGAGAGTAATCAATATCAACTATCCAATAAGTAAGGAAAGCTTATTAAGGTAGTGTGACAACCCAACTATTGTTCATGCAGTGGGTTTGAATATTTGCAGCCTGGTTATGAAAATACATTTTATTATTCGTATACAAGAGTTAATAATTACAGACAAATTACTGCAAACTGTTTGAAAATGTAATGCAATGATATTGAATACTCAACCCCTCCTATTTGTCAAAGTAATTGGTTGTTTATTTAATAACGTATCAATTTAGTGACTTGTTTGCCGAAAATAAATTTACAATTAAGTTTTTTAATGCACTGTAATGTAGACTAGTTGAATAAGATACATCAAAGGGGACTAAAAGGGACTAATTACACCAAATCTACGCAGGTTCATTTAGTTGCAGATATACTAATAATCAATAAAATTACATATCGAATAGTGTGACTAGAAAATGGATCTAGACTATCAACAGAAGATGTTTGTCTCTTTAGAATGTATGTCTAAGAGTAATGATTGTTATTATTAAATCGGCATAAATCATAGTAGTAGCAAGTGAAGGTTATCCCCAAAAGAAAAGAAAACAGATGAAACATAAACATCGGATTATATATTAATATTGTTTTTAATTTCCATGGAAACAGCAGAGTAAAAATTATTTGAAAGTGTTTGATAAATTCAAAAGTTTTTGTTATATAATTCTTTGAAACTCATACTACGTTTGAGTTTGGAAAAGCAAATCCAGGGACAGGTGCAACGGACAAAGCTTGATAAGGGGCAAGGACATTTGTTATAGTTCAGTTTAACGTTCAAAGTCGTTCAACACGCAATGAACGTCAGGAAATAATTCACCAGTGAGTTACGAAGTCGAAGACCAGGATCAAGACAAGGACCTATAGATGAGTTACTTTGATTATTTGTAAATGATAGTTTTTGGCTGTAACTATTCTTCTTGCCTAAAGTAGTTTACATGCTAGTCTTAGAGATGTATTAATATTATAGTAAACAAGAGTAAAAACAGTTTAATTTGAAGTATATCGCGTTTACAAATAACATAATTTTAATCTTTTAAGGATTTTAGAATTTATTTATTTATTTCGTTATGATCAAATATTAAACGTTAGTAATGCTTTGTGTACAAAAATAAAAAAAACAAAATCTGTAACTTTGGGTTACTAATCCTTTAATACTTTAAATATACAGATATCATAATTTTATAATGTGTTTCTAAAACATTACAAATAATTTATGATCCCTTCATAAAATATTTGATAATAAGTGTAAAGATTAATTAAAGATTTATTTTCTTAAACGTGTCTAAGAGTCATCTTTCTGGCATTTTGAAATGTGGTGAATATTTCAAATATTAAAATTAGTGAATGCTGGTTGACTTAGGATTATAGATCGTAATTTAATTACATTTAATAATTACATTCAACAAGTTTAAAAACGGTATTGTGCAGATTTGGAGAAAGATATGGTCTGTATCTTTTAATTTATTCAATTAGTTGCTGAGATTACAACCATAGCACTCATCCAATTCAAAGAGAAACGAAAAGGAAGTGATACAGTGGTATAAAAAACTTATTATATTACTCATTCATATTTAAATATTATACAATTTCTACTAAGAATAAAAATTTTTTTGTCAAATAAATGTTTTCATGGCAAAATATAATAAACCGTTCTTGAGAATGTTTCAGAACATGTATTAAATAAATTATAAGTAAAGTTGCTTCGTTTTAATTTTTGTTAGTACAGTGGATCTTTGTATAGAGGAAATTATTAATAATAACTGATCATCTTCCATGATAAATACAATGTTCTGTTATAAAACAATTAACAAGTACAGCAATAACAAATCTTAGGCTATTTTAAACGTTTCAATAAATAAAAGTCCGTAAAATAAAATATTTTTCTGATAGTCCCGTAAATTGAATCGTACACTTATTATTAAGCGTTGAAAATTATAACATAAATTTAAAATTTAGTTTTTTTGAAATAATGTATTATAATCTTTCATTTAAGCTTACAAATAGAAGTTAAAACTTTTAGTCTGAGTTAGGGGCAGGGCAGGTTCTAATCCTGTCGGCGACCGTTGCACTTTCTATCAGTACCATCGACCTTATACTGTTCTGACTCTCTCCCTTATTCTGTTTGATATGATCCTCGCACAGTGCAGTGGCCTATGAGGACGGGCAGAATAAGGCTTAAAAGGGGATTGGCTTATAGGTTCAAACAAAAAAGGAAAAACATATGCACAAAACTGAAACGCTGAAGTACGATTTCTATTTCAAGTTTTTATTATTGTGGCCTTTTACCTACAAACTGTATAACTTGTAATCTGAATATGATTTTAAATTCACTGTACTTCAACAGCATCACACGTGCGTTTGACAAACCTTAACATATTACAATATAAGTTCTTCTGTCATACCCACGCATAGCTTAGTTGCTGTAATACCAGATTATATGATATACTGTGTAAAGCTCATGCACATATCCATGAGAACACATACATCTAAATGTTATAACTACAATCTCTGCCAGATACTGTATTTACAGATATTTAAAATTTTAAAATTTATAGGTTGTTAAATTGTTTAATTCTGGTAATTGTTAGGATTAACGAGATGACTGTTAAAATAGCTAAGATTTTTTAGCCAATACATACATTTCTAAAATTAAAGTATCCACTAGTTGTTTATGAAAATCACCTTATCAAAACATTGATAAATCATTTTTTGTACTCAGTTTGGTCAAAATTTTATCTCCTGGGAAATTTTCCCTCTTTTCATTCATTGTTTACACTAAGATCAATGTGTAAAGGTTTGCAAATAATCACCAAACCTTATGCAGTGATATGCACTATAATCAAAACTCAATAATGCCTTCTTAGGGATTGACCTAATAAATAAAATAACCTTCCTAGTTTTTGTTTTTTATCTTATTTTAATCCTCTCTGTACCCAAAGTGTGCAGGGAGAATCTCTTTAATATTCCATAAGACATATTCATAATCCATAGTGGTCAAGTCAAGTCAAGTCGCTGTGACTGTGGGGGGGGTGATCCCCCAAATCTTTCAAGGCCTCTGCCGGTTAGGCTTTTGCCTTGTGTCTCGAGGGTCAAAGCCCTAGTAGCTTTCGCTACCTGTCAGTGGGTAAAGTGTCGTGGTGCAGTCGAAGTTCTAGTCGATGTCATCAGTGATCCATGGGAAAGACGCAGTTAAGGGAGCTGCACTCTCGGAGCGACCGGAAAGTCGTTTGTGTACCACAGGTACATGGATCGGGTCGAGGACTGATCCTAAGAGTTCCTAAGGAGTCCGGGCCAGGGGTCTTCTTCGGACGAAGGCGGCGAATGTGGTCTTGCATTTTCAAGTGTAGTCACAGTGGGCAGTAGGTCGTTTTCGTCAGGTTGGTATTTCTCCTGTAAGTTTTTCAATCATTTCGCACGTGTCCATCGTCGTAGACATCCGCGTGTGGGGAGAATTGGTTTTCCATGGTGTCGGCGAAGGCCTCTGCTCGATTTCCAGGGGAGTAGACAATGCAACGCTGTCCATGAAGTGGTCGGGTGGTCTTCTTCTTCTCCCCTCGAAGTGCCTTGGAGATTTTCCAGATGCCGCCGACACCACCGTCAGCTTGATGTTCCACAAAGTCATCCCACGCAGCCGCTCTGTGTTCAGCCAGGAGACGAGACCACTTCCTGGCCTAGCGGTTGAAGGTCCTGCTTGTCTGCTTGGCGTGGGGGATATCGGGACTGCTGATACTCCCTTCGCAGTCTGCGACGAAGGCGAATCTCCTCTCTCAACTCCTCGGGTAGAGGTGGAGTGATGTCAGTCCGTGACAGAGGAGATGACGAGGCCGTCATAGCTTCTTGTAGGATGGAAGTCAAGTTCTGTAACTTGTCGGTCTAGCTGGTGCGGTGACTCGGCAGGAGTTGGTGGTGGCCGATGTCTGTCTTTGCGAGGTGGTTTGCAAAGTTGGTACCAGTTGATCTTGGTGGGACGAGTAGGAGGATATGATGGCGCTCCTTCGTCCGAGAGGTCGAAGACAACTAGCACGTGGTCTGACGAGTGATCAGACACTGCAAACACCTCGATGTGTCCGTCCAGCGAGCCAGCTAGACCGATGTCCAGTATGTCCCGGAGGTGCCGTCCCATTGTGATTGTAGTGCGTGGGCTCCTCAGGTGTCAGTAGTTGGATGTGGAGTCGGTTGTCCAGGAGACGGTGGAGACTTCTGCCGTTGGAGTTGATGTTCCGGCATCCCCAGTCCAGATGCTTTGCATTGAGGTCCCCAGCAACAAGTGCAGGGGAACCAGGACGCAGCAGGACATCAAGGTAGCGAGTTTGCAGAGTGTTTCTAGGTGGATTGTAGACGGAGGCAATCTCCAGTTCGGCTCCGCTGTAGTAGATGGCAATCCGGGTGATCTCAGCTCCTGGGGCAGGGACTGCTGCCAGGAGACGATGGGTCACTCGCCGATGCAGCTGCCTATCCTTATGTCTTTTCAGATGTACAACTGAGAGCACTGCAATGTTGGTTGACACGATCTAAAACAACCTACCTCAGTCTTCCATAACGCAGACATAGTGGGAAGGGCTGATTCTATGAATGCACTGTCTAATATCTGATGCTGTTGCAGACTTCTTAAATCGAGTCGTGTTCGCCTGAAGGGATCCAATTACAGTCGTCGATAATGAATGAAAAAGATCGAAATGAACTCCCAGCATCGTTTCCTCATGAGAGACACTCTAACGAAAAGACTATTGCAATATACGAGAATAGGTATTTTCGTAGTCTCATCAGTTGCATAATTTAGTGCACCGATCTCAAAGCACGGTTGAGCTTCCGACTGTACTACACATAACACAGGTATGGTGGGAAGGTCTGTTTTAATGTTCATGTAAAATCTATCTGAAGTTCACCTTCCTCTTTCGTGAATTATCTAAAATTAGAGACCTGAAATCTGGAGTCATGTTTGTACAAAGGGATCCAAAAATAAACGGTGACGAAAACGTGAAAAAGGTTAAAAACAAACACCCGCATCGTTTTGAAACTTAAATTTTACAGCTTTTTTCACTGATTCACTCCTTCTCACCATAGCTGTCTAATGTTTGGAAGATTTGGTTGCACGTAAGATTTACTTGTGTGGAAGACGGTTAATTTTATTTGCTACACGTAAGAGGAAGGTGAACTAGAGATGCACTCAACAATCGCATAGAATTAGCTTCCAACCATAGCTGCGTTACTGTGTTTGATATTAGTAGGCTACATGGCAATCTAAAGTATTTGCCTGAGTGTTAGCGAATGTTTTTTGCTTTTATATATAACCATGACAGTAACGATAAAATATATTAGTTAATAAAATATGACAACAAACTGTGAACTATCATTTGAGATTTTAATGACACTTTTATTCATAGAGGAAAATAAGTTATAATATATTTCGAACAATGTTAAAAGCTACTGGCAATATATAACATCAAAATTACGTTGTAGTACACTCGCTTGCTTAGCAGAAGTTTATTTTAGTACCGCCATAAAATATTGCACAAGATTTCTACACAGACAAATTGTATGATGGAGCTGTCCAACTATGGAATTAAGCTGAGAGTCATAGAAGCCTACCACTTTAGTAAGCTCACTCGATTTCTCCTTCATCACCTTGGATGTAAACATTTTTTCAGGTATGACTGAGTCAATAAAAAAAAGGAGAAGCCGATCTACTTTTAAGCATTACTCTGCCCGTCCTCATGGGCCACTGGCCTGTGCGAGGATCTTATCAAACAGAATAAGGGGGAGAGTCGATACAGTACAAGGTCTATGGTACTGATAAAAAGTGCAACGATCACAGACAGGATTCGAACCCGCGCTATCTCTAACTGAGACCGCTCAGCCATCGGCACTCCCAGAATGCCAGAAATTTTTATATGTCCACAGGATATATCAAAATGAAGTAAGCTATAGAGTTCAAATTTGAAATAAAAACTCAGCAAAGCCTATTACATAACAGGTAACTAATGACAAATACTTGTACCTGAAGATGGAATCAATGATTCCGAAATGTACATCGTACGAAAAAATAAAAGCTTAAAAGTGATAAAAGTTTATTAATATTATGTTATTATTATAAAACACTTTTAGAGGCTACATCTCTAACATAAATATATCGCCTACCATAAAAGTTAAGCTGAACGTTGAACCTCTAAATCTTTACTAAAAATGGACTACACAGATCCAAGTTTTCCATAGACAAATTATAGCGGAATAAAGATTTAAAACACAAGCACCTAAATGAAGTTTTTAATGTAGTAAAATTACAATGAAAGTGACTTAGAACGTGAAACCATAAGACCATCACTGATCAGAGCATTAATGTGTATAATGTCTCCAGCAGACTTTTTGCCCTTTTCTCTTTGAAACTAAATTAAGAAATACCTCTGTCAATAATTTTATCTACAATGCCTATTCAATGTGAAGGCTGCTAGCTATTAGATGCAATAGTGTGAAAAGAATTTAATTTACATTATATTCTACTGACTAATTTCATACCAAATAGGTAATATTAAAAATATTTATATCTTTGTAATTAAGATATATTTATACGAAAATGTTTCGTATGTGGAAGAAAACCTGTCTAAAATGATATTCCAGAAAAAAAAATTCCTTAACGTTATCAGAGTAATATATTGAATCAACTACCGAAGTTACAGAACCGTTTTACTAATTACAATGTAAGGTTCTTTACTCAGTTTCCAACAACTGACGGAGAAGCTAGAAATTTGACGTCAGTTTTACACCCGAAATTACTGCCTTAGGTGTTTAAAATTCAATGTATACCTCTAAAATACTTATGTGATGCATTAGCTAATACATTTTTCAAAGCTATAAATATAATACTTATTCATTTCAATAATAAAGTGTGCAGTAAATGAACAGAAGATATTGAGATTTTGGAAATTAATTTAATTTTTATATTTAGATGTTCGTTTATTAGTAAATGTAAGGGACCACGTAGTTATAAAACACTTTATTTTGGACTTTTAATAATAAGACATCAATTATTAATATCTTTTTGTAAATTAACACTTTTTTAAGACACAGTTTACTGTAACAATTGACAGATTAAAATCTCTTATTTGGATTAAAGAGAGTTACAACACAAAAGACACTTTTGAAAAGTATTATTGTTGATGCAAGGTGTGTAGTACTGCGTAATTGATACAAACCCCAAAACCCTAGAGCATGTGAGACTAGGGTGCGCTGAGAAGATAATTTTTGCTGACGATCAGATACATTTATGGAAGAAAGTTTTCATCACTTTTACGAAATTCAAAGCTGATGGCTTACACTAGTAAATGTTTGGCTACAAGACTAAGTACAAATAAATCTTGTGGTTGTGTATATAATTATAAAAGAACGTCACTTGCGTAGGATAACTTATGGACTCTAAATAAACAGCTGATATGTCCCCTACAGAAGTACACATCGAAATTTCTTATATCCATGGAAACAACGGTAGAAAGCTTCGGTATATTTAAATGCTTTGAATTGTTCAGTAGTATATTCAAAATTGACTCTAATCGCAGCACCTCGGAGAACCACCGAACAAGTAACACGTAATTGATATCGTGTTAATGGAGTAAGATCGTTTCCGGACTGTAAGCAAAAATCAATTACGAGTAATTTCGTACTCGATTATTTTAAAAAAAAAGTAATGATTTTCAAAATAACTGGCAATACTCGTGACAAAGATTTAATAAAAATCTTTACCTATTTTAATAAAACGTTTATGACAATCAAACCATTTTCAGAAAGCTTAAAATATAATTTTTAATATTTAAAAACTGTTTTTGTTTATAAACATACATACATTTCAAAAGAAATGTATCTTTACACATATGAAAATGTAATGGAATTTATATTGAATTAAAATGCAATCGAACAGTTTACCACATGGTTAATTGTTGATATTCCTATCAATAAAACTTTAACAATTCAATATTAAGTATTCTAAAACAGTATTGGAAAGGTTCTCACTTTTTTACATTCAAATTTTATTAGAGCATATAATTTAATGTTGACATACTGTTACAGTTTAATAAATAACCCCTATCTTCATAGGGGTTTATTCGTCAATACATTTTTATTTATGGGTTTCCAAAGATGAAATCTCAAAAGTGAAACAGTAAAAGAAACAGTATATTATTATGAAACTTTAGAGGTTATAGAAGCTGGATGCTTAAAGGTAATAAATTTCCACAGCTCCGTATCTGAGACAGTGCACAAATCATACAACTTAGTTTAACTTCAAAATGTATTGTTCTGCTCACTCCTTATGAAAGACTAAAAATATTACACTATCGGTTTTTTACGTAAAAGGAATCTTAGAATCTTTGTTGTCTTGAAATAATCGTAGACTTTGATATGTTATTAAAATGTTGAACAATACTTAGCAAACGATACACCAAGGCTTACACCATTTAGGCTATTTTTCGAGTCAACAGGTATATGATCGAATAATATATTACCATACTATATCAAAAAATCAAAATTTTGTAGTTGTCACTGTATTTATACGTAACCAAAGTCCCATCTTCAGGTGACTGTTTAGGTCGTCTGGATAATTCATTTCCTTGTGAACTGGTGAAGGGCAGTCCGCTAAAACTCAGCTAATTTGTCGTTGTAGAAGCTATTGTTAAATACATAAATGAACTTATCTTAAATCCGCAACCTTAGAGCTCTTATCAATACAAGTATTACTAAATTTCCTTGCATATATTTTGTACATATTTTACAACTCACTGAGCTCACTTGTGCCTAAGACACCATATAAAAAAGCACTCATAATTTAAAAGCGTCGACAGGTAAAAAGAATAATTCCCAAATCGTTTCACAGTTGTAAATAGATATTTAATATCTCTTTAATAACTGAATCAAACATTGCTATTATACCGCACATATTTCAATTCCATTCTTTTATCTCCCCCCCCCCCAAAGTGTGTATTTTTCGTCAGGAATTACAAATAAAACAACAAATTATTGACTAATTGAGTTAAACCAACCGCGAAGTAATCAATCAGTAAATATACACTTCTTGTACTGTGAAATGGAAAATATGAATTTTTGAAATTTTTAGATTTTTATTGATTCTTATTCCTTGAAATATTACCTTTAAAATGATATACAATACATATAGGTAGCTGTTTTATTTCATTTTGAAAAATTTGATTATATATGGTGATGTACGCTATTATGGAAACAAAAAATCTAGTTCTCACACGACATCATAAGTTTTCATCACTATACACAATGCTTCTACTTATTTCTGAGATATATTTTACTTTCCAGGTTGGCTATTCTGTCTATTACAAGCTGTTGTTTTTATTAGTGAAACTCAGCTGTCTGCTCTAAACAATATTATTGCCTTCATTTCTTTGCATTTAGTGAAAAGTGAAGTACAACAAGTATAGATACAACAAGTATAACTGTTTCATGTGAAGTGTTATATTATAATATATCTTATTAGCCATTATAATGCGTAATAATACAAAGGTGGGATCTTTTAGAAGTTGTTACAAGAAGAGGAAAAACGTTGGAAAGCCTAAACCTAAAGAAAGCTTAGTTGTTGAGAATAATGAACAAAGTAGGCCTAGGCTTCCACCTATTTCTTCGTCTAGGTTGAAGCTAGGTAAGAACTTTGAATATTATCGGAAGAATACTGATAAATTGGAGTATGAAATAGTGGACATAAATGAACTATCTGATGCCCTCACTGCTTTGGCAGTATGTAGATTTTGCCACCATAGCCTAAAAATAACCAAAACAAACATAGTAGGGCTAGCCACCAAATTTAGATTATTTTGTACAAATTGTAAACAATCTGACACATCTTTTACTAATAGTAAGAAGATTTCAGTAGTAAGTAGGCCTAAGTCAGGTGATACACCTAAGCCTATAACATTTTATGATATTAACTTGCGCCTGGTTTACGGCTTGCGAATAATCGGTAAAGGTTACATGGCGGCACAGAGCCTTTGTGGAATTCTAAATCTTCCCCCTCCGCCCACACTGTTTACTTCACATCAGAATGCTATTGGAGAAGCATGTACAACTTTATGTGAAGAGTCAATGGCTTGTTCAGTTGAAGAAACTGTTGAAGTAAATCAGAATCGAGATCTGTGTGTCGCCCTAGATGGGACGTGGTGGTGGGAATGGTGTTATGACTCTCACATCCGTCGACACAGGTAAAGTACTGGACTTTCATGTTATGTCAAAATACTGCCAGTGTCCTTTGAGAAATGAAAATGAACACCTTGATACATGTTCTGCAAATTATATAGGGACCAGTGGGGGTATGGATTTTGACGGTTGCCATTACCTTGTTCCATCGTTCCATCCAAAAGTACAAACGTTCGATACACAGATTACCTGGGTGATGGTGATTCTGCTGCTTATAAGTCAGTAGTTGATAGCAAACCTTATGAGAATTGTGACATAAATAAACTTGAATGCATTGGTCACATTCAAAAACGCATGGGAACTAGGTTACGGAAACTGAAATCATCGAATAAAGGAAAACTGTCAGATGGGAAACCATTATCCGGAAAAAAACCGTCTCACTGACCTGGCAATTCAAAAGATTCAATTGTTTTATGGATTAGCAATAAGAAGGAATACAACAAGTGAGAAAGACATGCAGAAAGCTGTATGGGCTACCTTCTACCATATAATGTCTAACAACAACAAACCAACGCACGAACTCTGCCCATCCGGAGACGACACTTGGTGCAAGTACAAGAAAGCTATGGTTTTGGGTCTCACATATGATCATTCAAAACATTTTCACCTACCTGAAACAATAATGTTTGAAATAAAGCCTATATTCAAGTCTTTGTCTGATCCTGTTCTTCTAAAAAAATGTTTGAAAGGGAAGTCGCAGAACCCAAATGAATCACTCAATAATTTGATATGGTCACGAATTCCGAAAAGAACATTTGTAGGACTGTCCACTTTGAATTTTGGAGTGTCAGAAGCTGTATTAACTTTCAATAATGGATATGTCTCCAAGGCAAAGGTGTTTGAACATCTAGGTCTTCAAGCTGGAAAACATTTTGTGAAAACAATGGAATTCTTCGATCGAAAGCGAGTCAACGAAGCAGACAAGGCGATGAATGAACTCGAGAAGAAAATAAGAATCAAGAGAACAATGGCTAAAAGAAACTTGGAAGACCAATATGCAGAGCTAGAAACCCCAGACAACCCCTCATACAATGCTGGTGGCCATTAAATAGGTATTATTGTACATTAAAACTGTTATAAAACTTATTTTGTTTAATTACCAAAAGTTACCTTTTTTTAACTTTCACTACACATATCTCAGAAACGACTCAATATATCTTGTTGAAATGTTTACTGTAGTTTTATAACTGCTAAATAAAGTTTCTAACACAAGGATAAATTAATATGATTTATACGTACCAAAAAAAAAATATTTTTTAATCAATTTTTTGAAAATTTTAAAGACTAATAAGGTAAATTTAATAAAAAATTCCCATGAACTTGTAAAAAAATAATCTTGTGTTATAAACTAGATAAAAAGTTAATCTTTAAAACAAAACAAAAATTAAAACAATATCTCAAGTAGAAAGAAAATTATGTGCATTATAGCTAACATTGAGTTTAAATGGAGTTCGGAGTGCCCTTATGTAAAATTAAAACTCTTAAGGTTCTATAAAAACGTAAAATAATTAAATGCAAAATTATTTACGGACCAATTTAGATGAATTAAGTATTGAAATGGTTATATTACGTTTCAAACTAATTATTATTCTTTTAAACCTTTACAATCATATTACATTTTACGCTATTTGGTTTTACAATTTTAACGGTTCACCATCTTGAAACGTGATACGGTACAATATAAAACTTTTACTCTCAGTGTAATATTAAATAACAAAATTAGTAATAAGACCAAATTTCAATTTATATTTCCTAGTTTTTGAATAGAAAATAAAATAGAACTATCTCGTAAGACCGATTCATATTTTTATTACAGTACGTTATCTCCAAATTAACTGGAGAGAGAGTGTCTTAGCTATATGAAGTGCTGCATTGTATACAGTGCTACCACTGACTGAAAAAAGTGTGCTCATAAGGGTGTGCATTTATATTACTTTTAACAATATGAGATCCAATGTAATCTTTCCTTATTAAAACCAGGCTCAAAATATAAGCTCATGACAGCAATACGAGACGGGTTCAATAGCCATCCAACCGGCCTGACTTTTCAGGAGCCAGAATATTTTTCTGACTTTATTATTCTGTATTTTGCAGTCAGGTTTACACACCAGATGCAGTACACTTGCATACTACATTACACATCCTAATAATATTATAAATGCGAAAGTGGATTTGTTGGTTTGTTTTGCTTTCACGGATAAACTATTGAATCTATTGTACTGAAAGTTTACATGGGTGTTCTTACGTTCCTTTGGGATGAGCATAGATAGACCTATTCTTATTTGAAAAATCTCTCCGGGCTGCACTCTACTGGTTTTTAAAGAAAGAAAAAATCCCATCTTTGTCTCTGGAGTTGTGCAATAGTAATTAAAATAGCATGTCTAATGCAAGCAACCGTTCTGTATAAACATTATGTATTATTTCAAATTTGTTTAAATTTATTGTGAGTAGATTCTAATATAATTAATTTCAAATATTGGTAGAATAATCACTATTCTTTAAGTAGTATTAGATTTCATCGATTAGATAAGTACTCATTTACCTTAGAATATTTTCGTCATATTGTACTTAATCCATGACACTGTAAAATCGTTTTTAGATTTAAATAAATCTTTTTGATAAATCTAGTTAGCGTTTTACTCCTTGAAAATTACATCTTAGTTACTTTTAATATTTTTCCTTAACATCATCCCTTTTCATTAGGTTTGCTTAGTGGTACAATCTACTTTATGTGTAAATTTGACAGAAAATACGGAGTAATAACGTCACAAATCTATTCCGTCCTATTCGTCCTCTTGAACATCTGACCTATTGAATGGACCTATTTTACACCAAATAAGTAAATAGTCTATTAGTTATAATCCATTGGTGAATGACAGAATCTGGGACATAATAAAATAGTTATTTAGAAGATTATTCATAATTTTTACTTAGTAAATGCATAGTGTGCCAGAGTTTAAACATATTAGCAGCAAAAACAGTTGAATCCTCGGTCAAAAAATTGTAATCAAAAGGCTTACAACCGGGAAATTGCATATATCTCAATATTTTTATTGATATTTTTTGTTTCAATACCATCTGGTGTGTATGTATATTTTCATTAATTTTAACTAAACTCCGAAGGTAAAAGTATTTTCATTTTACTGCTTTGGTGGAAACTCATATGAGATATGGACTTGCTGTTTGGGGTGGATCCTCTGCAGGAAATCTCAACAGAGTACTCATCTTGCAGAAAAAAGGCTATCCGAACCTTAGCGGAACTCCAACAGCAACAAAGTTGTCGACAAGCATTTAGAACCTTGAAAATTATGACAATCACTGCCCTTTACATATGGGAAGTGATACTATATGTTGACCAACTACAGGTACAGACATAGAAAACCCTTCATACACATAACACACGTCATGCAGGAAATGACATACTACCTCTACATCGGACATCACTTTTTGAGGAAAAACCATCCTACATCGGTAGATAAGAAACCTTCTTCCACAAACTGTGAAAACCCTGAAGGAAGCAGCCTTAAAAATGTATTATTGACATTACTCTGTAATTTGTTAAAGTTGTGACACTATTACTGCTCTTGAAGAATATGTTAATAAAGAAATGTGATCATGATTATGACTAAAAACGCCGACAAACGTTTTTTGACGTTTGTTAGAATACGGCTGTCTATATCGAAACTTTTTACTAATTACAAATTTAGGAAGCGATAATATTTTGATGCTCTTTTATGGTGAATATAATAAAACGATTGAAATGCAATATGCAATGGGAGACGTAGGTGTTTTATAATGAAGATCAACCATTTGAGGAAAACAATCGTGAACAAGGAAATTTTATAATTTTGACATAACTGTATAACAGTTATTTGACAAGGGGGATGCAGAATTAAGTTTACACATTTTTCCTACCACTACTATCCATAGATTTTCTGTTAAGCCCCTATTTATGGTTCTAACACTGTGCAGCACTCACCAAGGAGTGATACTAAGATAGGTAAGTTGAATAGCTGGAATCGTTATTTAAATGTTATTTTACAATTTCATTTCGCTATAACGCTGACCGTGTGTCCGCATAATACACAGTAATACACAATGAACACTGAAACACTAAACTGATTAGAGTGGTCAATAGTTATTGGTTTGGTGGGAATATGTTTCAATTTATAATTTTCCGGGAATAACCGGTTGAATGATTGGTTTGCAACTTAATTGCATTTAGTGGTTTTGAGCCATCTGAAAATAAGCGTTGTACCTTCATATAGAAAGGGAACATTTTGTTTATTAAATTAGGTATACAGTATTACCATTTAAAGGAGAGGTCAAATGTTATATTCAGAGCACAAGTTTTAATTGATAACTAGATAGTGAGCAGGAGTCTGCAGTAATAATCGATAACTAGATAGTGAGCAGGGGTCTGCAGTAATAATTGATAACTAGAGAGTGAGCAGGGGTCTGCAGTAATAATTGATAACTCGATAGTGAGCAGGAGTCTGCAGTAATAATTGATAACTAGATAGAGAGCAAGGGGGTCTGCAGTAATAATTGATAACTAGATAGTGAGCAGGGGTCTGCAGTAATAATTGATAACTAGATAGTGAGCAGGGGTCTGCAGTAATAATTGATAACTAGATAGTAAGTAGGGGTCTGCAGTAATAATTGATAACTAGATAGTGAGCAGGGGTCTGCAGAAATAATTGACAACTAGATTGTGAGCAGGGGTCTGAAGTAATAATTGATAACTAGATAGTGAGCAGGGGTCTGCAGTAATAATTGATAACTAGATAGTGAGCAGGGGGTCTGCAGTAATAATTCATTGAAACATTTATTAATCATTATAAATAAATTCCTTATTCAAATATTTGTTAAGGTTGATGTTGTGGTCAAAATCGCAACATCTTCAACAGTTAAAATAATTATAATACTTCAAAAAGATTTGTTTTGTTATAATTAACTATGTGTCTCTGCTTAACACCTCTGTGTGACGTTAATAAACAGCCGGATTCACCTCGCCACACAACCATGGTAACTCTCTGTCTTCCTGAGATATTATTGAGAGAAGCGTGTTACAATGTTCATTTTCTTCATTTAATGATATATTTTCGAATATTAAAAATTATTTAATACGTATTGTATCATATACGATTTTATATCGCAAGTGATATGTTCATTGTTAATTAATCACGACGAGGAAAAACTTTATAAAACATTTTATGAGAAATATGGTATGTACGAGTTGCGAGAATCGATATGATCGATTCAACATAAAATGTAAATTTTAATACAGTTTTGGTCCCATGTTATTTATGATTTCATTTTTTTTCGGTTTCGAGATAAGTGAGCAAACCTGTAAATTTACGTAACATGTTTCAGATAACTTTATATTGTCAATCGAAGAAACATCCACATACAAATGAGTTTTATTAAAATTGTGTATGCTGTTTGGAAATTAAACTTTACTATTGTTGGAAATGGAGGTGAAAAACCAAAGTACATCGAATGTTTTAAAATATGAAATTGTTTGTTATTATTATGTTATTACATACATCAATTATTTAAAAATTATAATTGCACGCGTATCTTTGTGACAATAAAATTTTAAACATAGGAAAAAATGTTTCATTGCTTACTAATATTCTTTGTTACTGCATAAACGGCTATTCACACTCTACTATGAGATCTAAATTTTTGTCAGTTTACAATCAATAGAAAAAATCTTAAAAATGTTAACCAAGTACACTTTTATTGTTTATTCTTGTTCCATTAGCATACTCTTATTCACATCTGTAATGCTAAATACATTTGACCTGAAAATTGAATAAAGAGGAAGGAAATGCTGAGCGTAATTATTTTAAATCCGAGATTGACACTTTCTCGTTTTATTGAACACAAGCAGTTGGTGTCAAAGTGAAGTATTGTCCAATTACCCTTTGCTGTCTGACGGCGAGACGCTCATATCCGGTCAGTTTATTGGCAATAAAATTACTAAGGAGGAAACAAGAAAGTAATATTAATAACAGAAGAAAACAGTCTGTACCCGTTGATATAAATGACAGGATGAACGTAGATATAATGTTTTGGCTACTTTATTCATAACTTATTAATTGAAAGGTACGAATCTGTTCGTTATTGATGATTTATAGTACCAGTATTCATCCACTATCTAGTCAAATAAAATCGTGTAAATGCAGTAAACAATATAATTATTTGGGATATTAGGCGTCAATTTACAAATTTAAAATTTTTTTCATTCATCTTACATTAAAACCACATTCAAAAGATTCACACCTCAATCAATCCATCTCAATTAGCCTACTTTTACGCTTATATTTTCTCTAGTGTATCCAAACCGTGCTCTCTGAAAAACGGGAAGACAAATCGATTTTAGTACATTTACTGGGATAATAACTGAATGCTTCCTTACTAATGCGGAGAGCCTGAAATACTGTGACCACAGGCCGAGTCCCATACACTAGAGACGTCCTCAATTTTGCTTTTAAGAATGAATCCTGTTGGGCTGTCCCGAAAAGGGTTCACACTGACCATATTTTGTGTATGGAACAGGTATGCAGAATAATTATTACAGTCTGCATGATCCACCAGGCCCTACCATTCTCATAAGGGAACCTCTTTATCTCTGTGAAATACTTGTGCAAAGACAGGAGGTCTCGCAACGTAGCAGTCGCCAGGACAACCAGCTTCACTTACCCAGAGTGAGGCTGGAAGTCGGTAGTATGAGCTTTTCCTACTTTGGCCCAAATTGTACAATGACCTACCCGGTAGCTTGAAGAGCAAAAAATCACTGTCTAGTTTTAGATATAAATTTAAGGAGTATATGTTAACTAGTTGTAAGTGACTGTTGCGTATTTTAACCTCAAAAATGTAGCTTTGAATTTATTTATGAATTGATTTAGAATAGGCAACCTCAGTATAAGTTCTTAGTGTTAAGTTTGACTTTAGTTGATCTGTAAAGCAGTTTGTACTGAGAGACGCTCCAAATAAAAGGCATTATTATTTATAACATGTGAGAAGGAGGAATTCTTAAGGATGAGTAGGCTAGTTCTGCAACAATCTTCCAGTAGGAAATCGTCATATCTTCTCTCCTTAAGTAGGTCGCCGCCTTCTCAGGTTATGGGTAGTAGTTATTACTATATATGTTCTTCTGAAGAAGGATCATCACAAAGCCTACCTCGGAAGATGATTATTTTTAGCGGTTGCTAGCCAGGACATGGTTGAGTGTTGTTCTATACTACTTTGGCGGCAGAGACTGGCACAGAGCCTTATCAGACCTCTCCTTTGCCTAAGGTGAGATAACTGAGATAATTGACTGAGCTCACCGGATCTATACAGGAGCACCCATAATGTTACATATCCTGAATATTCTGTCACTTATAAAACACGTGCAATAGTAAGACATCAGGTTGCATATATTTAAACGAAGTGAACTAATTATTGTATCACAGAACAAAAAATAATATGCTATAATTGCTTACTATTATGCCATTTTTTTGTTGGAATAATAATCTAACATTTAACGAAGTATATTTTTACGAAATTATAAACTAATCAATATTTAATTACTATATTATTTGATTATAAATTAAGAACTACTAAAAAATATAACAATTGTTGAAGAGGAAAATAAATTACTTATCCATAGTATTGCCCCTAATCCCAGGCCCAATATCATGGAGTGTAATTACCAAAGCTGTCAGGTAGGGATCAAGACAAACAAGCCGCTCATCAGTGCTCCTGCTAGATTAATGCTAGCATCACCAGATCTAGCTGAGATGTGTCCTGATGTCTCCCGAGTCTGGTGCTTGTTAATGAGTGTTAAACGGTGATGGATATTTCCTGTAGTGTTAATTTAGACTCAAATATGAACTTCTGATATTCTAGCCCTATTTACCAAATTTCCCGTGCTTAAGAGCACTTATAGTTTCAGTGAAATATTTAAATAGGATATATTCAGGGTTCAACATCTTGTAATAACCAAATTAATATCATAGATAGTTGGGACACACTCCTAGTGTAGATAAACGTTATTGTTGTTATAAATAAATGATATCGGGACATATTGCTGAGCAATCTTCTACCGAAGTAAGGTGTTATCTCCTATTGTAGTAAGGTTTCTCCCTCAGTCTAAACAAGCAAGGGGGTCAACGCCTTATTTATTCGTTAGCAAAAGCCCTTTAGTGAATCTTACTAGAGTGCATACAAGGTTTGCTTATGAGGGAGTTTTTGGAAATTTATTATCTGTGCAATAAAAAGACGAAATTATTTCGAAAATAAGGATTCCAACGTACCCAACAGTCTTGTTCAAGAAAACAGCACTGACTCTAAGGATGATTATGAGTGAGTACATATAGAATTTTGAATACATAGACACTTTGAATCTTTTAATGCAATACATAAATATTTTAAAAATATTACGTAAAAAGGTTTTGAAAATAAAACATCCTAAATGGGTAATGCCAAATTTAGGAGCTAGAAAACAAGATAACTCGTACTAAAACATTTTTGAGTTGTGGCGAATGATAAAAATTACCTCATTTATAGGTACATTGCGCTTTTAAAAAAGAGCGTAACTAGGACATTCAGATCGTATTACTGATAGCGTCATTGAATAATAATATAGTCAAGTATAATTTCATAAAGTCACTTAGAATGAACTTCAACTTCTCACTATCGTCGAAGCAGTGATACGTCATCTTCATAATAGGTAAGTTATGTAACAAACCAATTACTTTTATATATAAAATTACACTTTACTTGTATTACGCGTTTCTATTGAATATTAATCTATCTGTTACGCGACAATCTAGATGTTTAATCTCTAAAAATTAAATAATTCATCAACAAAACTAGTTAATTTATATCAACAGGGCATTTGAATGCAGAAGCAACTTGCATATTGATGTAAACAACAATAGTTTATAACTACACTTTGAACTCTAGTATTAATGTTTGTAAATAAAAACGATGTATCGTGTTTCAAAATAACAAGCGTTGAAACGTTTTACCACTTGGATGCTGAAATTTTTTTTATCTCAGACAGCATAAAAACTTTTCAGACGAAAATGATTGAAATTTTGGCAATGCATTTAAATATCAGATAATTATCATTGAGAACGCTGTACTTCAAAACAGAACTGGTAGCATCTGCAGTTGAATAAATTTGAACAAATCTAAAACTATATAAATGTTTTTAAAATAATTTTAGATGCAGAAGTCGTACGACAACGAGATATAATTGTAAAGTTTACAATGTCGTGATCCCATATTCTTACAAAGTTTTACTGCTTAATCAAATAAGCCATTATTCAAGGTAATTAAAATGTGGCAAATTAAAAAAAACATTTCTAAGGGTTCGCAGAGATTATGTTACATTTTAGAGAATTGTTAGATCTCGGTTGATATGGAAATAACAGGTAATTAAGGGCGAACAATTTGAAAATTACAATCTATATTTCCTGGACACTATGAAACGTAAAGTTGGCCTTTTTGTACGTTGGAATAAAGCCTTCAGATTCCCAAATCCCTTCAATACTGATAATTTAATAAACAGAAAATAATTTTTAAATAGATTAAACTAAAACGTCATTAGACGTAACCACAGTCTAGTATCCGTGGACATAACAGTTCGATGATACTCTTATTAACGCTCGGTAGAGTAGTCGCTGCTCGCAGGGTTGGGATTATACGGTTGAGCTGATGTGTGTAAGACTTGATGAAGATATAGCTAGGTTATAGTGACACTTACCAACCTCCCTCCACCACCACTTTGCAACGTGATGCGCTTTTTTACACGAGGATACTCAGTAGCAGTCTTGTGTTAAGGGTGTTACAGAAAATGTGACAGGAATCCTTAATTAGGAGAACCTGCTTATCAATTGTAAGATGAAATAATTAAACCTTTTATTATATATTAATAATAGTTTTATAGTAGATATCGTACAACATTACTAAAATGGACTGGTTAGAAATTAATCAAAATATTAGACCTCCAGCCAGTGTAACGAATGTTGGCAAATCAAGAGAAAATGACTCATGATTATTGGAAAACAAAGTTATAATTGACAACGTATAAATATCGTGTATGTATCATGGCAATTGAGTAGAGGGGTATCTGCGAAAGTTAACCAAATCCTCTGTCTCCTTGTTTCTAGAAATTTCCATCCTTATCACCATCTTTTCTCTGTTATATCCTAAACACTGTACGATCTCACGCTGAGAGTTATTTATCTTTTGAATGAGATGATCTTCGTGCACTCTGAACCTTTGTGACTATCTTAGCCTCTGAAAACTTCCCTTAACTAGAATTCCCAACTTCTGGGACAAACCTACATTTGACTTGTATATCTATATACCATATTATCTAAAGATATGACCTCTATTACCTCTTAACCTCTAGGATCCCCTGGCTTATCAAAGCTCTCAACCATTATCACATATCACACCTTGACTGTTATTAGACATGCAGAAACCTCTTCATCTAATAAAACAGGAGAAACATACCCAGCAGTTAATAGTTATTCAAATTATAGATTTCCATGGAAATGACAGGGAAAATATTACGAGATATTTAAATTTTGTTGGATAGTACAGTTGTGTTTCTTAAAAAGTAGTTCAACATGCAATTAGCCAGAGAAATACCTCCAGGAACAGGATGAGATGGCGAGAAGCACGAGCAAGACCAGGACCTACATGGATAAGTTTATTTATTATTAAGAAATAATACTTTCCGATCTTACTATCTGTTGATACCTAAAGCATTATACATCCTAGTGGTTGGTGCTGTGATTAATAGTCGCGATATTAACCACAGCACCGACAACTCAATTAAAAATTAAACAGGATTTTTTTAATGTTGAATTTGGACTCCATACTTTTTTTGTAAAGGTTATTGTATTTTAAAATTAAATGTATTTGTCTAAGCAGATAGTTGTTGATAAACTTGTTTTTTGGGCTGTGTCCTTCCGAAAAAGGTGATTACGGTGGGGGTAATAAGCCTGGTTTTAAAATAGTTATAAAAAACAGTTTTATAAAAATAAATTCTTGTTACTTTTGTCTAACAGCCATATCTTTGACATTTTCATAATCTAAATAATATAGACAATTAAATTAAGTTGTTCAGATTCGACATAAAAACCGTTATATGACACTTTAGCAGAGGAGCTTAGTTTACCGGCCTTACTACTTACAATATCTATAAAGTCGATATTGAAATTTATACCATAGATCTTTTTTATTGCACAATAATTGAAGAGGTAGAGTTTTATACATTCAATGACTCACTGGATTCTATTGTTGCTGTGACTAAATTTTAATTTCCCTTTCTTGACTATAAAATGTGCTATCGTAAGAAGTAATAAAATATAGCTGTACTTTCACATCTAAATGACAATAACTGAAGAAATAGTTACCAGACATAGTCTGTCATCCTTATAGCTAAGTGGTTACTGTCTCAACCGTATCAACCATAGGGCCCGAGTTCAAATACCGGTACGGGAACGCTGTTTTCGTACGCTAAATGTTGTCTAGCCTTCAGTAGATCTAATCTTTAGTAATTCAG
Source organism: Homalodisca vitripennis (assembly GCF_021130785.1). Lineage (NCBI taxonomy): Eukaryota > Metazoa > Arthropoda > Insecta > Hemiptera > Cicadellidae > Homalodisca > Homalodisca vitripennis. The sequence continues at coordinate 62,834 of NW_025776375.1, forward strand.
ATATAATAGCAATATAAATAGATTCAATAATTTATGAAATTCTATAATTAAAAGTCTGAAGGTTTGAGCAGTTCTCATTATATAATAATATTACAAGATAAAATTGTAGAGACTAAGTTTAGCAAAGTTATATTTTTCTAAATGGTGTTTAAAACAAAAATTCACTACCTTTTATATGGTCCTGGTAGCTTTACATGTTATATGATATTTTTGTAAATATTTAGAAGAATAATTACGGAGTTTACCGTAAAACATTATTACCTTTAAGTTTTTATTCCCTAATCCAGCATTTATAATGTTATTTTTACCACTTCTACTCCCTTAAGAACCTTTTGATAGCATTGGTCTAGAAATGTCAAAGCCAGACATTTATGTGATTGTACATAAATAAAATTTCCCAGAATGCGGATATGAGTATACATTTTTTTGGGAGAGACAGTAAAATGCAATTACGCACGCAGGTGGCCAGCCTGTAGTGTGGGACTCCCCTAAAAACGGATTTACCCACTAAAAAACCTCTTCTACTTTTAGGATTCTAACCTATGACTACGAACTGTTTTAGTGATCATTTCATCGAACCAACTTGTTATGGTAATCTGTAAATTATAAGAAATTATTGTAATACTCTTTGACTTACACACAACAAAATTTTAACCTCAGTACCTCATTTTAAGTTTTGGACATATATATATAATTTATATGCAAGGCCTTTAACCTAAACGTTTTTTTCCCCTAAACATTTTATTTGTCTTTAACTAGAAAATGTGTACCAAGTTACTATAAAAGACGAAAGTAATTATGATAATTGAATAAAACTATCTTAAGCATTTTACAGCCATAGTAAATGTTTTATATTCAAGGACAATTTAAATATTTCATTTTTGTATACAGTTCTGATTGATATAAATTTTTAATGATCTACACTTTATACTAAACTTATTGAAAAAACGTTTTCCTTAAAACTCTGATGTGCATTTATATCACTAATGAATATAATATACACGAGATTTTTCACGATGAACAAATTTGGAATATCCTGAATCAAGTTAACAAATTATAAGTAATGCATACGTGCAAAGTAAATTGCAAATTATAAAAAGCGTAATCAAATTCAAATTACCTTCATAAAATATATTATAGTGAATATTCTTAAAATGTACGAAGGTATTATAGTTGCAGACAGACCAATTAACAATAGCGTACAAATTTCGTATTTGTGTGTGTCTCTGGACTTTGTACTTGGAAAATTATATACTACCGTATTCACCTTAACCTCAGAGACAAATTACGTATACAATTATATTTTAATCGTATGTTTGTGTTTTTATGTATATGTACAAGGAATCATATAACCAGAACTCAGTTTAATGTAAGTAGTAGTGTTGACGTAAAGAAGCAATTTAGTTAACTTACAATTTAGCAGATAAACACGTAAAACATACGTATAACAACTATTTAACATCCATAGAAACCCTAAAGGTAATGTAATGAAAGTTTTTAGACAATTCTAAAACTATGCTCATAATTCATTTAACATTCAGCACTTAAGAGAAAAATCAGCTAAATAAGATGCGATGGCCAAAACCAAATCCAGAACTTACATGGACGATTTAGTTTTATCACTCGTAGGTGTAATGTTCTCCTTACAGTATCTCTCGTAACCAAAGCAGTTTACATCCTAGTTTTAGCGTCTATGAATCACAGCACAAAACAATGGAAAAGTACAAATCTAATGATAATGAGTAAATATAACTTTATATTTTTATACATTTTAATTTCGTGGTTTTCTTGTTTTGTAAAGATTATACCTAACCAATGCATTATGTTTATACTTTTTATGGTAATACTTGTGTTTTGAGCTGTTAATTCTGTCTGTACCAAAGTGTACAAAAATAATCGAATCAGAATTGTATGACAAAAATCTCCCACTTTCCCGCTACACTTTGTATTGTTCATACATATTTGCTAAAAAGATTTACAGTTTAACATGAGTAATATTTCCTAAACTATATCGAAAATAAATTTTTTCTTTCTATTTATTCTATAGATCTTAATAAAGATTTCTTTCATGAATAAGAACATCTCCATAGACTCAGCATATTTAGAGATGACCCGCTATGTAGATTATTTCGGGAACAGAAGGAAAAATTACCTGCTCCTTTTTCACTACCTTGTGATTTTTGAGTGGTTTATCATTTGCATTGTAGTAAAATGTTTTGAACATTCCAAGGAGGCTCTGATTGAATGCCTTGACATGTTTTTGAGACTACTGAAGTTTAAATGTGGTTGCCTTTTGCTTCACAATGTTCCAAAGCATAAAAAATCGGCCGCCCTTTTAAAGACTGAGAAGAAAGAAAGGGACCTTATTATATGGATGCTCCAGTAGTATCAGATATTTTAACTTCGATGCCGCTTGTCCCCAGAATTAGACAACCTAGATGAAGAGTGCCTCATTCTACGTATTCTCCAGAAAATTAAACATTCCCTGCTCTACAAATGATCCGCAAATTTATGGGAACATCTACCACTCAACCTCAAAAATAACTGTAACTGACTTTATCAAAGCGTATATTTGGTTTTCACTCTGAATTGATAAGTAATCTTTCGCCCGAAAATCTATTACCTAAATGCCTAGAGGTATATTTACAAAATAACCATTCCAAAATACCATTATGAAATTATATCATAGTGAATAACTTATGAATATATGGTTTCTCTATATAATGTTTACAAAGTTTACAAAATATCTTTATTCAGTAAACATGCAAGTTTTACAAGATACATCCCAAGCACCACTAAAACGAGCGCGTGCGGGAACTCGTTTGTGTTTTAACATTATGCTTTTTACAGATTTGCAGTGTTACAGTCCCAGCTATTTTTAACTTATAATTACTTTAGGCACTTCTTAACCTACGTTGTTTTAGAAAAAATCACAAAAGTTCTTCAAGTTAGCCCATGTGTGTATGGGAGTTCAGAAAAGAAGAAATTAATTTCTTTTTACTAGTATTCTTGACATAAAAAGGCGCCAAAACATAAAAGAATGAGAAACCCATATGATATATAATTAACAGTTTCCATTCAAACAATATTTCATATCCAAAGTAACAAAAAAGGTCTGATATTTTAATGTTTTGGATCATTAAATAGTATTACGAGTATGTGTCAGCATTTCCAAAGTCGTTGAACTTGCAGCACGTCAGGTAATCACCACATGTAGTACAATGTGACGGTCAGAAGCTGGACGAGGACTAGGACGTATAAGGATAAGTTACTTTTATTATTGATTAATCACAATTTCTCCTAATAATGACTCTTGATACCAAAAGCAATTTACACTTTAGTTTTAGTGACTATTAAATATAACACAAAACTCATGAAAAAATTATATAAAACTTTGAAGTTTAAAATACAATGTATTATTTTGCTTAATTTCCTTTTATTTTTTCAAAGACTCCCTGATTTTCTTTATAGAAAGCTACTAAACTTGTGTTTGGGCTGTTTTAATCCTCTCTGTACCCTAAGCGTGCAGGGAGAATTGGGTTGAATCACTTTCCAAATTCTGAGCGTCACAACAAATTTGAACTGTTTCCCATAGTTTTGATGACAAACATTTAATATTTTATGGGAATAATGTTCTAACGTACGTCTTCGTGAAACTTTTTGGACTTTTTTTGTTAGGCTACATATTATGTTTAGTTTGAATTAGTGTACGCTATCTGAGTAACATTAGTAATACACAACTACACCCCGTTTGATGTCTAAAACATAATAATTTAAAATACGGTTTCAAATCATTTTTAAGAAAGATATAGTCTATAATTCCGTTAGTTACGTAAACATCCACCAGAGCACGCATCCACAGTAAAAGAGATAAGACTTGGCAAATTAAAATGAGGCAGTAATACAACTTCTTACTTGGATTTAATTTCCATCTTCTAATAGTATTCTTGGTATCACTAATAATATTAACTTACGTGTCGTGGAAAACTAGAATAAATAATTCGTATACAAATGCGTCTGATTAACTTCTAAATTGAAATGACACCCTCGTAATGTACAGCTTTACCAGAATGACTCCAGTACACAACTTCTTTATAATGTTTATTTCTTAACAGTATTAATAAATTTTAGAACTTTCCAGCGAGTTGTACTTCTCATTCTTTTATTATATATTATAAGTCGCCTATTACTCATTTTAGTTCCGAGGCTAACATTTTAATCACATCAGGATATAGTATTTATTAATAGTCAGAACAAGTGTTTATTAGTTATAAACCTTTACATACGTGTAATTCCGTTATTGTTAACTCTTTGAAGCAATAGAGTTCAACGTGATGGCCGTTTTTACTATTTGTTTTACAAAATCTCTTAAACCATAAAAAATTTTCAGATTTTTTTTATTTAATAATAAAAACAATTCTCAGCTTGTTTTAAATTCCAAAAGAACTTTTAAGCAATGGACAGTGGGTAAATTTAATATCCTTTTTACCACGAAGCTAATAAAAATGTTTATGGAATCTAATACATTGACTCGTTACTGTAATACTTTTTCTCACTTTTTACAGACTCTATATTTTCAGAATTAATAAACTAAAATTTTCTTGTACATTTAAAATTTTAAAAAATGTTTTAAACAGTACAGATATATTTGGATCTTTAATTTCTAATTATATCTAGAAACCTTAAACCCAATATTTGGGGTGAAAGATCAGTGAAATAACCACTTAAGTCTCTCTTAAGGATGGCGTCCTTTCTCCTTGTTATGGACGACCTGTTTAGGTCTGTAACAGTAGAGGTCTCTTCCCACAGGTATATGCAGATGAGGTGACATGATAATTCTTGTGAGTGGTAAATTTAAAATCACAGTCATGGAATTGACTAATGCAATCCTGAAGAGAGCAGTAAAGTAATGTGATAGAACTGTCTTTGTGTTAACCCGGTCCATGCTGCCCTGGTCACATTTAGAAGAGGACATAATGGGAAGCCATCGGTCCTTTTTTTGTCGAGGAAGCTCTATCAGCGAGTTGATGCCAAGTCAAGTTCCTAATGTTGTTGACAGGTGACAGAATTTGGGACCACGACTGGAAAGGTTTGTTGCCAGGGGAATATGGTTACTAATATAGTGCAGGCTTCCGATCGGAGGGTAGGCGAAGCTATTGCACTTGCTTTATATCTACGGGATTAGACCTAGACTAACGTTTGAGGTTTTTGTTTTGTGGTTAAATACTGGGACGGATTGGCTTGCATCCTAAGGATATCAATAATAATCCTGGCAATAAGCTCCGAACTGACCTGGTTACTGCCTTAGATGGTTGTCATAACCTTGCACGTTTGTGTATAATAATATTTAGTTTATGACCAGTTGGATTGTTTACCCAGATCAGTAGGAAGTGCCTTCTCTAACCTTACGTTATAAATGAGTAGTAAAATAACCATGCTGATTCTGGGATATGGTGTATTACACATGATTTTAGAACTTATACTTCAACGATTTTCCTTTTTCAAATCCTTCAGGATTATAATGTTTTCAAGGGGGTTTCACATATCAACGCCATACTCTGTGATCTCTTAAATATATTTCACTTATAAAAACTATAAGCAAGAAAATGATATAAGTTTAAAATATTGGACACTATGTGTTGTAAGATTTACAATTTCATTTACAAGAAAACTGGAACTGTAATGAATTTATGAAAAGATGGTTTTAAAAGTTTATATCAAATGTAGTTACATTCAAATATATTATTAGTAAACTTTAATGAGTTACCCTTTGTGGTTAAACACTCAAATAAATATAATATATAATAATAAAAATAAATGCAAATAAATATATAAATATATTTAAATAATTATGAAAATCCCTCTTCTTGATTTTTGATTTAAAATATACAGTAGACAATAGACGTTTATAACGTAGTTACATGCAAACATTTTGATTTTTTAACATTTGATTATAAATTAAAATCCCAAATGAATATTTACTCAAATTGAATATTTTTTCCAGTAAAGGCACAGGTTAGTTTATGATATAAAATAATCTTACTTATGTAAATGTACCTAAATATTAATACCTGGGTTTTTACTTTATTATTACTAAAACTAATGAGCACTTAACGATAACATTATGCCACTATTTTACACTATAAATATATTGTGTTGCTGGTTGGGCTCATAGGTGTACCAACAAATGCTAGTATATTTATACTTCCATTATATATTCTGTTCTATAATCCATGTCGTGTATGTGCAGGCATCTCGCGTCTGCATGAGCATATGTCTTCTTTTTTTTATTTCTTGTATGAAGATTAAAAAGAAAACAATATCCAATAAATGATTCATTTAATCATATAATTATTTTATAAATTGCCCTCTACTTTATGAATAAATATAATTATTAGCTTACAATGCCACAACATGTAGGCTAAAATATTAACGAAAGTGTTTTAAATCATACTTTTTAGATATTTTATTCATTTGTGAGCTTCCATTCTTTTCAGGCTTCGTAAGGAATATATTACTACCGTATGATGATACGAGTATATAGAATTCTCTTACAATGCGCCTTTGTTACCTGAGAAGCTTACTTACTAAATAAGTAATAATCTATCCGGTGTCTCAAATGTAATTTGGGGTATTATATTTATTTGTGAGCCACTTATTTTATTAATTTATAATAATTTAATTACTATCGCATGATGATAAATCGATGCACAGGATAATCTAAGGTGTGATTTTATTACCTATTGAGACACTCGCCTATTAAATTACGTATGGGAAATGTCCAACAAGCTAAACATAAGTGTTTTATAAGGTAGCAGAATATGTAAATTGGTTTAATATGTCCTTGCTGCTATTTATATAAATTGTACTTACCGTTAAAATTTTCATCTTACCACGATATATTATGATGTTTATATACTGAAATACAAAATTCTTAAATACACTGTCCTGTCACGTGGTCCTGACATAGCTCCGTGTGATATTTTTGTTCCACTGGCTGAAGAGAGAGCTGAAGGGAAAGCAGTGGGAAACATCCAAGCTGAAGTTATAAGAGTACTGAGAGGCGTTCCAGTGGAGGAGTTCCAGGGTGCTTTCCAAGCGTGGCAGAATTGTCTACATAGCTGTATTTATGCAGGAGGAGACTATTTTAAATATTTTCACCATTTTTATTAATCGGATGATTAAAATTTGTTTTTTATAATTCTTATTATTTTCATTATGCACCCTGTATCCTCATGTCTCATCATGTCCACAACTAAAAGCACTACGATGTTGACTGACACGATCCAAAAGCATGGTGGAGCTACTGAGTCTTCAATAACGCAGATAAGATGGGAAGGGCTGATTCCATACGTATGTTGAGTTTAGCTTGAGTTCACCTTCTTCTTAGTGCAGCGTCTAAAATCTGATGCTGTTGCAGACTTCTTAAATCTCGAGTCATGTTCATCGAAAGCGATCCAAAAAATATTTTGTTAACAAACACGAAAAAAGTTAAAAATAAACACCCACATCGGTTTAACACCTAACATTCACAGCCTCACTGAATCGTCCTTCTCACCATAGCTGTGTACTGTTTAGAAGATTTGATTGCACGTAAGATTTTCTTGTGTGGAAGATGAATGATTTCATTTGCTGCACGTAAGAGAAAGTTAGACTGAAGCTAAACTCAACACTCACATATAATCAGCTCTTCCAACCATAGCCGTGTTACTGTGTTTGGTATTAGTGCAGGTCAATCGTACAGATTTGGTAGAGCAGATATTTATGGTTCTTATTTGCAACCATGATTGGTGAATTATTAACATGTCAACAAACTGTGTACTATCATGTGATATTGTAATGCCACATTTATTAATAGAGTGAAAAGAAATTATAATATATTGCGCTCAATGTAGAAAGTTACTGGCAATATATAATTCCATTGCAAACCTATGTTGTAGTACCCTTGTTTGCCTACCAGACATTTTATTTGATTACTGCCATAAAACCCTGCATGAGGTTTCTACATGGACAAAATGAAGTATATGATGGTGCTGTCCAAACATGGAATTAGACTAAGCGTCATAGAAGCTTAATACTCATTAAGCTTACACGATTTCAACATTTCTTACCTGTCTGATTGTTTGTGTATCTGTCCATAGTATAAGTCGAAAGTAAAACCAGCTATACAGAGTTCAAACTTTGGCATACAAACTCAGCGAAGCCTATTACATAACACGTAACAAATGTGAAGAGTAATATATAAAATAGTTTTGCTAATTTCTCATTTCTTACATATAAGGAGTCTGACTTTACTCTCCTCTCCTAAGGTTTTAAGCTACCAAGCAATAACGATTGAAGTTTTTTGTGGTGTGTTAATTCCCAATACATTATTTCGTTGCTACTACTAAAGTTTTTAAAAAGTAGAGGAATTTTAATTCTAATGCTAAAAGCCTGTACACTCATCCAGTGTAATATATAGACCGAGGTACTGGGCAATTAAAATGCTCATGTAGTGAAATGAATGGTGCTGGGGATTATTCCCATGAACACCACAGAAGTTATAGCCGCGAGCCTTGGATTCTTTCTCACATTAGGCTGACAACATTAGGAACTCACCAGAGCTAGATCAGATTAGTAAACGGAATAGGCAGGACTACAATAATTGCCAAACATTCAGGACCTTGAAGGATACGCTCTAAACACACAAAGAGACGGGTGGCGAGATATATTTTCAAACCTAACCCGTCCTACGCTGTATATCGTCTTCCATAAAGTTATGTTGAACGATGAACAACCACATCTCGCCTAAGAACGGAATATACAGATCCAAGTGTCCACAGACACACACAAGCCCATAAATAAAGTTTCTAACGCAGTAAAATTACACTGAAGGTGACTTATGACCTCAACGTGAAACAAAAAGACCACCAGCAGTTCAGAATATAGATAGGTGTATATTCTGTCCCGTAGATATTTTACTGTTTTATTTTGGTAATTTAATTAAGAAGTATCTCAGTTAACGATTTTCTTCACAAAAGCGTATTCAATGTTAAGGTCGATAACTAATAGTTGCAATAGAGTTAAAAGGATTTTATATTATATTCTACTGACTAATATTATAACCAATAGACAATATTATACATAATTATATCTTCCATAGTTAAGGTATATTTCTGCGAATATGTTTTGCAAGCGAACGAAAACCTGGCTAAAAGTGACATTCCTGAAAAAACTTTTCTTAGTTATCGTAATTTCGTATGATCTTCCTAAGTTACAAAATAATTTACTAATTAAAATGCAAGGTGCTTACCTCAGTTTCCAAGAACTGAAGGAGAAGCCAATAATTATTTTACTTCTGTGTTACACACTGAATTACTGGTTTAGGTTTGTAAAGTTTAACGCTTAACTTACAATACATACGTAAGTGATGTATTAGCTAAAAATATTTAAAAATATACATATAATAAGTATGTAATTGAATAATAACAAAGTGTGCAATTACAGGACACAAGATATATAGATTTGGATATTGAATTCATTTTTATATTTAGATGTTTTTTTAAGTCAATGTAAGGTACTCTGTAGTTATAGAGTATTCCTTTGTGCACATTTAATAATACGATATCCAGTACTATTTTTTAAATGTGTTATTAAAATCGGTCTATACACAATTTTCTGTTGCAAATGTCGGATTAAAAGCCCTTATTCATATTGAATGTGTGTTGCAATTCAAAAAACATGTTAAAAAAGTAATGTAAGCCTACTAGAAGTGTCCAACCAACATCTAGTTCCTTTTGTTGTTGCGGGGGGGGCTGTGCAGTAGTAAGTACAGTAATTCATATTATACCCTTAGTTTTATGTCAGACTAGGGCACGCTGAGAACGAATAATGACCAATGTTAGAGTAACACGTACATATTAGTGTACTAGTGTATCTTACAAAGAATAATTTACAGGTTTAAAGTGTCGTAGATCACCCTTTCTAAATAAATAAAAACTAGAATATTTGACAATATCGCTAACAAATAATTGGTTGAACATGTCTAATTTAATCGTTCCTTATCGGTGTCTGACGGTTGGATTTAAATATCTTTAATAAAACAACTATATTTCCTAAAAATATCACTTGATTAATTTACTTCTTTATAGTTCCTTTACTACGACACGCACCAAATCTAGTTTTGACAATCAATTTGATGTTTGGGGGAAATATTTCATCAATTTTACGAATCTCGAGGCTGTTCGTTTATAGTTGTAAATGCTTGGCCCCTAGACTAAAAATAAATAAAATTAATCTTATGGTTGTGAACGTAACTATAAAAGAACATCAATTACGTGTAATAAAATAGGAAAATTTTAGTTAAATAATCCAGCTGATATGTACACTACATAAGTACACATCTAAATTACTTATATCTATGGAAACAACGAAAGAAAAGTTAAGTATATTTCAAACTGTGTTGAACTCTTCACTACTATATTTAAAATTCATTCTAATCGCAGCAACTCGGAGAACCACCGAACAAGGAACATGATGTGAGGCTCTTAGAAAGGACTAGGACCAGAATCTACTGTGAGTAATTTTTATGTTTTATAGATCACCGTAACTATCACATGAAATCTAAAGTCCTTAGTTTAAATCCTGGCGTTATCGACAATTTATCACAGCATATTACACTAGACCAGTGAATATACTATTATACATAAACAATAACGTATGACAATTCAGTTTATTACACAAATAGTAACGTGGTGAAAAGTAAAAAGAAATGTTTGTTTGTTGATCTTTTCATTACTTTTATATCTTCAATATAATGATTAATATGCGGAATAAATTCCACTAGTACGTTCTCAGTAAAATCTATGGTACGTTTTCGTTTAAATGTGCGCTTTGCCTGTTTTTAATTCTCCATGTATCTAAAGCAAGCATATAGAATCACTTTAATATTTTCCAATATTTCCAAAAATGTGGACTTTCAGATCTATTCGGCACATGCTGCATAAAGAATTACCAGAATGTGCCTAGTAGACACCTTCCACCATAGCTAAGTTATTACTGTCTCAGGTTATTAACTCAAGGCCTGAGTTCGAGTGCTTATTCGCGCACACTGTATACACATAGTAACAATAATCTTAACCAAGTTTGAAGTATGATCATTCATGATCAAACCTTCTTCGTTAGTGTTTGAATTTAAATAACAGAATCAATACAACCTAGAATCCAATGCAGAATTTTACGTTTTGTTTAATTCGTTCAATATTTTACAGTTCAGGAATTATAACTGTTTAAATAAAAAGGTATTGACTTAATATTGTAAAATTGTATGTAAGAAATTCACAATAGCTTAAACTAATAGATTCAAGATCTCTTACTGAAGGCCACTAAAACGTTTCAGAAAAAATAGTTTCAGTAAGTTTCAGTAGTAAATTTACTATTGCTTTACACAAAACCCCAAATAACTGTATTGAATATGGATGTTACAAAATATGTCTCGTACTAAAGGAAATTTTGTTTCAAACTATCTAAAAGTGAGAGCAGTTTTAAGTATGTGTATATAGAGAGCCTAACAATATGTTGTGTGCCTAAGATCTTATTTTCCTAAGAAACTGGTGTTTAGTTTCTATGAATATGTATACTGATTCATTTAATCTAAGGAATTAACAAGAATTCATGTTGTGTATTTAGTGCATACTTTATCAAAACTATCATGATGTATCTAAACTGCTATACTCTTTATGTAAACATTTATCTATATCTGTTTTGTAGATTTTAACATAAAAATTCTACTCTTGATTTTTTAATTTCTTAATCAAGCTACTCCAGAAAAACTTCATGATCTATATTAGTCCTATTGAATTGATCCTATATGTGAGTTTGAATTATATAAGAATTAAAATATGTTAACCTAAAATGAAGGTTTACTATAAGTTAAAATATATTAACTTTCTGTTCTGTATATAAAAGTACTTCTTGTGCAATGCTTCAACCTGCTTACAAGTACTAACAACTATAACCTTCAACCCACTTAGGGTCTAATAGAGTAAGCAAAATTATCATTAATGGAATCCAGGGAGTTAATAGTTAAATGTAGTACAATATTAAGAAAGGTTAAAATAATAGAAGATAGAACAGACGATAGAATTAAGAAACGGTTTAATGTTAGTATAATGTACACAAGCACGTGAAGAAACAGGTGAATTATATACAACAGTGTCAATATTAATATTGTTATAATATCCATAGAAACTACGAAGCACATATAATTCAATGGATTTCTATAAATTGAAAATTAGTTTACAGAATTCGTTGAACAGACACCACGTTGATTTGAGGAGCCTACCCAAAACCAGTGCGATTAGGCTAAAAGCTTGATAAGGACCAGGAGTCTTTTCGTAGTTCAGTATAATAAGTAAAGTCATTAGACACGCAGGGCGTAGGAAATCTACACTGTGATTCACCCAGTACTATGGCAAAGACCAGGATCGAGACAAGGACTTATACGTAGATAAGTTACTTTAATTATTTACAATTCAAAGATATCTCTAACTATTCTTCCAACACAAAGTAGTTTAAATCTTAGATTTAGAGATTTATAATTACAGAAAAACACATTGAAAGAGTTCGTATTTTATAATTACAGAAAAACACATTGAAAGAGTTCGTATTTAATAATGGAATTATTAACAGGATTTAGTGTTTAAGGAAATTTAAAACTATTTTATTGTATTTGCAAGTGAAGTTTATATAAATCACAGATTATCTTCCTTATATTTTGTAGGCAAACCTAAAGAACCCCTGATGTATTGATTTAAATACTTTAAGTACTCTAAGTGTACAGAAAGAATCAGTTTACAATCACCTTCAAAATCATCTCTAAATGTTTTAAGGTCCTTTCACATATATACTTATTTTATAAAAAGTGTAAAGATTACTTAGAGAATTACTTGGTTACATTTGCCTGAGAGACATCTTTCAGGCAGTTTATAGTTGTTTAATATTAAAAATAATTTGAAATTAGTGAATTCTAGTTGACTTAGGATTACAATTAATAACTAAATTATATTTACTTGTTTGCACTGAAAACTTTAATAAGGATATTGAACAAATTTGAGGAGAAATACGGTCTATAATCTTGAACTTTTCTTTTTAGTTTCTGAAATTATCACCAGAGCTCTTTTTAAATTTACAAGACTATTAATGTAATACAGCCATAGAAATAACTTATTAGAATCCATTTTTGTTATAATATTAAATTTATCAAAGCGTATATTTTGTTTTTAATTATTAATACATAAGTAATATTTCGCCCTAAATGGTAATGCCCAGAGGGATATTTACAAAGTAACCATTCCAAAATACTATTATGAAATTATATCATAGTGAATAACTTATGACATATATATAGTTTCTCTATGTGTATGAGAGATTATACAAGTAGAAATTAATTTCTTTTTATTAGTATCATTTAGATAAAAAGGTGCCAAACGATAAAAGAATGAGACACCCATATAAAATGTAATTAACAGTTTCCCCTCAAACATTATTTCATATCCATAGAAACACTAAAGGTATGATATTTTAATGTTTTTGATAATTAAATAGTATTAAGAGTATGTGTCAGCATTTTCATATTCGATCAACCGGTAACCCGTCAGATAATCACCACATGTAGCACGATGTGATGATCAGTAGCTGGACGAGGACTAGGACTTACAACGATGCGTTACTTCTAATACTGATTAAACACGATTTCTCCCAATAATGACTCTTGATACCTAAAGCAATTTACATTTTAGTTTTAGTGATTATTAAATACAACACGACACATGAACAGGTTATATTAAATGATGACCTGATTCCAAAGCAAATAGAAGTTTCAAATGTATTATTTCGTTGAATTTCCTTATAGTTTTCAAAGACTTTCTCTGATTTTCTTTATAGAAAGCTAATAAACTTGTATTTTGGGCTGTTTGATCCTCTCTATAACCAAAGCGTGCAGGGAGAATTGGGTTCAATCATTTTTCAAATTCCAATCGTCACAGCAGTTTTGGAACTGTTTTTCATAGCTGATATCAAATATTTAATATTTTATGAGAATAATGTTTTAAAGTACGTCTTCAAGCAATTTTTTTTTTTACTTTTTTGTTAGGGTAAATAATAATTTTAGTTTAAGTTAGTGTACGTCACCTGACTAACATTAGAAATCCACAACTACACCACGTTTTATGTTTAACACTCAATAATTTAAAATACTTTTTGAAATAATTTTAAAGAAAGATAATTAAAGCCTACAGTTCCTAACTCATTCCGTTAGTTACGTAAACATTCACCAGAGCACGCATCATCAGTACAAGAATTAAGACATGGCAAATTTAAATGATGCAGTAATAAAACTTCTTACTTAGATGTAATTTCCAACTTCTAATAGTATTCTTGCTATCACTAATAATAATTTAACTTCCGTGTCGTGGTAAACTAGAATAAATCATTCATATACAAATGCGTCTGTTGAACTTCTAAATCGTGAGGACACGCTCGTAAAAAATAGCAATACCAGAATGACTCCAGTACGCAACTTCTATATAATGTAGATTTCTTAACAGTATCAATAAATTTTAGAACTTTCCAACGAGTTTTACTTTTCAGTCATTTATTATATATTATAAGTCGCCTATTAATCGTTTTAGTTCTGAGATTAGCATTTAAACACATCAGGATATAAAGCACTTATTATTAGTCAGAACAAGTGATTATTAGTATAAACCTTTACATACGTGTAATTCCGTTAGTTTTAAGTCCTTGAAGCAATAGAGTTCAATGTGATGACTGTTTTGACTATTTGTATTACAAAATCTCTTAAACTATAAAACATGTTCTGATTTTTTGTTATGTAATAATGAAAACAATTCTCAGCATGTTTTAAATTCCAAGAAAACTTTTAAGCAATGACGATTGGGTAAATTTAATATCCTTTTTACCAAGGAAACTGATAGAAAATGTCTATGAAATCTAATTCATTGACAACATACTGTAATAATTTTTCACACTTTCTAGACACTATATTTCCAGCATTAATTAACTAAAATTTCCATGTACATTTAACATTCAACAGTACATAAATAAATTATATATTAAATTCCTACTTATGTA
This sequence comes from Homalodisca vitripennis, assembly GCF_021130785.1. NCBI lineage: Eukaryota > Metazoa > Arthropoda > Insecta > Hemiptera > Cicadellidae > Homalodisca > Homalodisca vitripennis. The sequence continues at coordinate 77,966 of NW_025776375.1, forward strand.
AAAACGTTAAACCCACGGGTGAAAGGATCAGTGAAAGAACCACTTAAGGCTCTCTTCACGATTGCGTCCTTTCTTCTAGTTATGGACGAAATGTTTAGGTTTGTAACAGTTGAGTTCTTTTTGCACAGGTGTATGCAGATGAGATAAAATTATAATTCTTGTGACTGGTAAATTCAAAATTTCAGTCACGTCTAATAACCTTAATAGAACCCTAAATGAAGCAGTAAACTGGAGTAATAGAATAGTATTTGTGTTAACCAGGCCCAGGCTGCCCTTGTCAACTTTGGAGAAGGGCATCATTTGGAGCCATCGGTCCTTCTTGCCAAGGAGGCTTTACTATCGAGATTTTGTCTCAAGTTAAGTTCTAAATGTTGCTGTTGACCTCCACAACTGAAGAGGTGTTGCGAGGGGAATATAGTTATTAATGCAATTCAGGCTTTCAATCGGAGAGTCTTGTGGTTAAGAGCCTGAGTTTTGTAGTGGCTTTATATCTCCGGGATAAGACCTGGACTAACGTTTGGGGCTTTTGTCTGGTGGTTAAATACTCTTACTTAGGTAGACTCGCCTGAATTCTAAGGATAATTTGTCTCGCAATAACCGGAGGTAACCACACTGACACGGTTACTGCCTTACATGGTTGTCTTAGTATTGCTCGATTCTGTATTGTAATATTAAGGATGATTGTTTACTCACTTCACTAGGAAAGGCCTTATCTAATCTTACGCTATAAATGAGTTGATTCAGTGTATAGTGGTGCTACACATGATTTCAGAACATAAATCTCAACGATTTGCTTTCGGCAAATCCTTCAGGATTATGATGTTTCCAGCGATTGATTTGTTCAAAGGGGGCTTCACAGATCAACGCCATGCTCTGTAATACCTTATAATGTTTTCTTTATAAAAAAATAATTAAGAAAATAATACACATTTAAAATTTTGGAAATTGTGCGTTGTAAGATTTGAATTACAATAAAAAAAATGTAATTAATTCATGGGAAAATAGTCTCAAATGTGGAAATCAGTTTAATTATATTTAGAAATAATAGACAATTTTAATAATTTAGACTTTATGGTTTAACGCCCTCAAAATATTAACTATTTTGAGAAAAGTGTAACTCTTATACAGTTCCTTCTATAGACTTTCTTTATAAAACGCACACTACAAAATAGCCGTTTATAAAGGCTTTACAAGAAAAAAGTTGAGTCATTAAATATTAATCATTTGATTATAAATTAAAAATGAAGTACTATATATACATATTTACAAAACTTGAATATTTTGCCGGGCAAGGACAAAGGTTTGCTTATCAGGTATGCTTTCAAAAAAATTTTGTTTTTAATGTACCTTAATAATACAATTAATGAATACATAACGATTGCAACATGCTACTCTTATCGACAAAAAATGCATTGCGTTGTTCATTGTGCTCTTAGATGTATTCACAAATGTTAGGGTATGTATCATTCCGCTATGTATTCTGTTATATTATCCATATCAAGTGTTTATGTGTCTCACGTATGCATGATAAGCTGTCTTGTTACCTTATTTCTTAGATATACTTTTCCAACCAACATCTTCTAATTGTTTTATTTAATGATTTATTAATTTATGGATTGGAGTTTCTTAATACTTCTTTCACTTTCTTAATAACTAGATTAGTTAGCTTATATTCTTACAACATGTAATACCTTATTTAGGTTGTTTAAAAATTATAATTTGAGATAATATACTCATTTACAGTATAAGCTTCAATTCTTTCAAGGCTTCGTGTGAAATTCATTACTAGCGTATTCTAATATAACAGTGAATAATATTCTTTCACAATGAGCCTTTGTTACCTGAGACGCTTACATAATGAGTAATAATAATATCTCATGTGTGTCAATTTCTACTTCGTGTTATTATATTTATTTGTGAGCCACTGGTATTGTGTTAATTTGAGTTAACAACTATCGCTTGATAATAAATCGATTTTCATGATTATCTAATAATGTGACTTAATTGCCTATTGAGACACTCGCCTATTAAAAACGTTTTAGGAAATATCCAGCAAGATGAACGTAAGGTTATTATAAGATAGCTGAATATGCATATTGGTTTAATGTGTATTGCTGCCATCTATCTAAGTGCTATATCGTACTTATTATGATTTTATCTTATTGTTAATTACTAAGTGTTAACAATCTATTTAATTTATGCAAATTTTTAAGGAATCTTTAAATTAAAAATACGCATAACTTTACATTAAATCTAATGTGATGCTGTAGCACCATGGTACCCTTATCTTCATTAATTATTTTATAAGATTTCTGTAAACTATTTTCCCATGAGAAATAGGACATTGGAAGTTTCCTACAGGAAACTGATAATGCGTAATCACTGGAGATACACTAAAAGTAGCACAATGATGTAGGTCATATAACGAGCCAATCCTGGTTCGCCATTTCAGAGTAATACCATTTATGGTAATGGAGTTCTTATTAGATATCGAACAACGAATAGAAATTAACTAGATCAAGTGGAGTAGGGAGAATCCAGTGACTCCTCAGTTGTAGAATTTTTCCTCAGTCTGTTCCTGGTCCTGATGCTCAACAGACCGATGAGATACACAGTAAGTGGTCCCTCTCCCTTATCTATGCGCTAGCCGTTTGTTAACGTTTTGCCAAGAATCCAAACCTTCCAATTTATAATTGAACTAAATCTAAATTTCATTTCTCGATTCTAATTCCTCCTACTCTTACAGTAAATACTTAAATGAGTAGACTTTCACACAAGGATTGAGTATTCTGACAAAAATTGTAGTTTAATATGAAATTATTGTGAGTTTGTATTTGCTAATTTCAATAAATGTTTTGCTTGTAATTTGAGTGTCTTTGGTAACGTACCCTACATCCGTCGTGATCTAGTACGGCACGACACTAAGTAATGGACACATGAAATTTAGTTAAAATCTGACTTATTAGGTAAATATGTATTATAGTATTATAACAAATCCAAATATCGTTATAAAAATTTGTATTCATAATTAAAACTTAAACATGAATATTTAAGAGTCTTTAGAGTTATAAATTTTAAAGTAAAATATTGCAGAATAATTAGCAATAGATTAAACGTTGTGTCGAATAGTGTCCCTGGATATTGTACTCAAACACTAATAATGTAGCACAAACATCACAACTGTAGAGAGGGACTACAATATTATACACACACCGGGTATATTATTATTTTATAGGTAATATTATTATACACTTTATAATTAATTATGATTTATTCATTCATTTCTGTCCTTAAAATGTATGTGTTTGATTAATCAGACAACAAGCGTTCTGTGTAGTGTTAGTAGAAGTCGTGACGTCAGCAATATAAGTAGACAGGTGAGACGTACGCAGCAGTTGACATAAAATATTATTTTATATCCATGGAAACAACGTAGCTTTAATAATTTAATGTTTTTAAATCATTAAAAAGTGTAACGTCGTTGCATTTTTCAAAATTCGCTCAATTCACAACTAGTCCCGGTAGTAGCACCATGAACACGATGTGATGGTCAGAAGGTGGATCAGGACAAGGACTTACAAGGATGAGTTACTTTTAATTCAATATAAATTATAGTTTTACTCACTATCTCTCGTTACACAAAGCAGTTTAAATTCTAGTTTTATCCATAATTTAAAGCACAAAACACCATAACAGTTTATATGTAGTGCTAACAGAAGTACAAATTTAATATAGTTAATACACTGCATTGTTATTGTTTGTGTAAAAGCTACTAATTTGTGTTTGGTGCTGTGTATAATCCTCTTAGTACCGAAATAGTACAGGGAGAATCAGTTTACAATATTTTACACTACTCGGATAGCAACATAAGTTGGAAGTTTCGCGTAGTTTTATCAAAAATATATATAACTGTTAATGAGAAACATTTTCTTACTTGTTATTTTGCAGCAATCTTTCTAGCATTACTAGTAAACAAGATATTCGTGATGAGTTGAAATTAGTCAATGTTTATTAATTTAAATATAACAAGAGTAACTAATTTCGTTTAACTGGTATAATTTAATTATTAAAAACTCAGTGCCAAAATATTGTGAAATAAATTTGTTCTAGAAGTTTCAACTCATTCTATTACTTACTGAAATCCACGCCAGAGCTCTCTTTCAGAGTACAAGAGATAATAACAGAACAACCAAACTTATACACTATTATGATTAACTAAGTGTATTCCAATGCTTGATTTACACATTAAATTTTATCTTTGTAATATTATTAATAAAAGTTTCAAATATTATTATTAAAATTTCTGTTTCATGAAGGTATAGAATAAATAGTTTTGAAGAATAATATGTCAGCTAGACTTCAAAATCGACAGTGTTACATATACTATGTTACACAACAAATCATAAATCGTAAATATCAACACCTTTATAGTTACTTAATAATAAAGTCAAGTTTGATTTTATTTGTCGTTTTTACTTCTTCAGTATATTGATTAAAACGACGACTCTTAGTTTATAGCAACAACAGCGAAAAAATGAGGAAACTAATAATGACGTCACACCAAATTTCAGACTTTATAATCAATTAAAAACCATTTTCCAGGTTTGGTAACTATATTTATCCCCAAGATTAAGGACCAATATAGTTTGTATTAATAAAATAATTGTATAGATAATATTCCAGCACGGATACAAATATTTTAACTATAATATATATGTATCTCTATATAGTCTATAAAATGCCTAACTCGCTCTCACATCACTAATTCTCCAAATTTTCGATTCCCATAATTGTAGATTTGTCACATCTATGCCTAATGGCCAAAAAATTGCCTTTTAAACATATTTGGGGTCAAACCTTTAAAGGAGTTATATATTTGTATTTACTGTTTACCAAGAAAATTGAAATTAGACAAACATATTATTATCTACTAAATAGGTACCCTGCACCAGACACAGCTCTGACGGGAAGTAAATTACAACGACGGGAAGTAGTCTATTATTGATCCAAGTAGACTTTTGAGGACTATGTATGTATATATTTTTTTTATCAGGGCAACAATGTAAACTCTACTACGATATCAAAAATACTAAATAGGTTACAAGGGCCAAGGTTAGATAATTTTCGACAAGATATAAATCTGTATTTACAGATATTATCAACCGTAACAATACTAAAAACTGCTATTGCGGCGAGTGTTATTTAGGTCATTAAAGTAAGAAATGCTTCTTTACTCGCTAAACATCCTATAATAGTTTTTGTTAGCGTTTGAATATTTCAACAGTGAACACTTATACAGTATAATACGTAAAATAAACATGTCTACTTCCTATTCTAAATATTTTAGGGCTCCATTGTATAAGCATTTCTCTAAGACCGCAGAAGTGACGGATTTGGTATACCTACAACCTGTATTAAGATACTTAGTTATACTGAAAATATGTCAACTACTCAACCATACATTATAGACAGTTTTAGGTTTTATAAAACCGGTTGTTACTCATAAAACCGGGTCCAATCTTCAACTTCAAGACCCCCAAAACATTACTCTCTAAAATTAGTATAATTATTCAAAAGTGGATCAAGGGATTTGAATATCTTCCAAGTGACCATCATATACATTTTAGGAGTGTCTTAATGTAATTGAATGATGTAAATAAATACATTTATTATCTTTTATCATATAAATCTTTTTATGCAAAGCCACGTTTAATTGCTATTTGATATATAAAACTTCCATAACATGAATTTCTCTGTGTGTGAATCGTAAAAATCTTACATGAAACCCTTTAGTTATAGAATTTGCTCTCTAGAAAATTTTTGTTTGTGGTATGCGTATAAATGCATTTATTTATATTATTGTCTAAATGCTTGTGCAACATTATAACTTGTTGCCTATTATTTTGTAAAATCATGTTTGGAATATAAAATTTTTGAATTGAATAGTTTTATGCTTTTTTATAAGTATCATTACAAAATGTTATATTACATTTATGACTTCACCTCAATTTGGGAAATAAATTTTTTACTATATTTAAGGCATACGAGTACATCTTAAATAGGAATACATTAAATTTAAAATATCTTAAAGCTTTTTCTTAATTGAAGTGGTTCCTCAGTGAAAATATATTATATAAGATTTAAAAGCCTAGACATCCTGTGCGGATGTGATAAAAGGCCTTTTTGAGCTAAAACTTTGAGTATGGAATATATTATTTTGAATCAATCTAATATGGTTATACATATAATAAGCAACACAAAAGCTATATTAAAATATTGTTCATTTAAATATTTATCAAGCATACGCAGGTTTTTTGAGTTGCAGATATACTAATATCGAATATTGTTCTTGGAAAATGGATCTAAACTGTAATAGTTTATCACTTACACGATAATGTATGACTGGCAACAGAAGATGTTTGTCTCTCTAGTATATTATGTGTAAGGGTAATCTGATAACAAGAATCAGTATAATAATAGTAGTAGTCGTCACTCAAGTGAAGGTATCAAGAGACATGGAGAGAAACAGGTGGAACATACACAACAGAGTACGTACATATTAATATATTGTAAAATATCCATGGAGAAGCAAAGTAAAAGTACTTTTGTGTTCAATAAATTCAAAAGATATATTTACAAAATTCGATGAAAGCATACTATATTTGGTTGAAAAGTACGACCAGGAACAAGTGCGAAGACAAAGCTTGATAAGGACAAGGACTTTTTTCATAGTTCAGTTGTACGTTAAAGTCGTTGAACCATACAGTCAGAAAATCTAAACCAGGAGTACGATGGCAAATACAAGGATCAACACACGGACTTATAGATGAGTTATTATAATTAGTTAAGAATCAAAGATTCTGCTCTTCCTAATCTTCTTAAACAAAGCAGATTACATGCGAATTTTAGCGATTAATACTCAGCGAAACAAAGTTAAACAGTTTAAAAGTAACTACGAGTATAACGCATTTAAAATTAAGAGGATTTTAATCTTTCAAGGACTTTGCAATTTTATTTATTTCGTGAAGATTATCATAATCAACTAAAGTTGTTATGCTTTATGTGCAAAACATTATAAACATCTAACTTAAGGTTTTTAATCCTGTCAGTACTATAACTGTACAGAAGCAATCAGGTAACATTGTCTTTATCTAAAGATTGAAAATTATTAAGTACCCGTTCATAAGGATTTGAATCAGAGAATTATGTGTAAAGATGAATTAGAGAATTATTTTCTTAAAAGTGTCTAAGAGTCATATTACTAACATTTTATAGTAGCATAATTATGAAAATACATTTGAAATTAGTGAATGCTGGTTCACTTAGGATTAAACGTTGGTAACTATAAACTAAAAATGAAGAAAACTATTGTGCAGATTTCAAGAGAAATATGGTCTGCGACTTTTAATTTATTCAATTAGTTACTGAGATTACAACCAGAGCCCTCATCCAAGTCAAATCAAGTCGCTGTGACTGTGGGGGGGGGTGGATACCCCACATCTTTCAAGGCCTCTGCCGGTTAGGCTTTTGCCTTGTGTCTCGAGGGTCATAGCCCTAGTAGCTTTCGCTACCTGTCAGTGGGGTGAAGTGTCGTGGTGCAGTCGAAGTTGTAGTCGATGTCATCAGTCATCCATAGGAAGACGCAGTTGGGGGACCTCCTGGGCGCGAAGCTCACGGATGTGATCCCACGGTGAGGACTCTGCAGCTTCCTCAAGGCTCGATGTCAGGCCTTCTACGAAGCTCCTGATAGTAGGGACGTTGGACGAAGCCCTGACTACGGTGTTCCTCACGAACCAGGGCGACCCAGTGGCCCGCCGGAGACACACGCTCTGGACAGCGAGCATCTGCCTCCTTGCGGTCTTGCAGGTAAGGTGGTACCATGCTGGGGCCGCATATGTGAGCACTGGTCGTATTAGAGCCGTGTAGAGCAGGACCTTCGTCCTGGTCGGTAACTTCGTGGAGTTGAGCAGGGGGCCGATGCTGCCGAAGCCCTTCCTCGCTTGGCCACAGATCCTCTTGACGTGGGGTGTGAAGGTCAGCTTGGAGTCCAGGAGTACCCCCAGGTACTTGACTGAAGTCTTCCACGGTATGTCGTCGCCGTTGAGTGACAGGTGACGGCCGTCCGCTTGTCTCCTTGTCCTCGTGAAGTTTATGGCTTCACATTTGTCAACGTTGACCTTGATCCTCCACTTGGTCAACCAGGGCTCCAGTAGGTGCAGCTGCCGCTGGATGTATAACCCAGCCATCCTCAGGTTTGCAGAAGTGGCCGTGAGAAGCGCATCGTCCGCGTATAGGGAGAGCTGCACTCTCGGAGCGACCGGAAGTCGTTTGTGTACCACAGGTACAGGATCGGGCCGAGGACTGATCCCTGTGGCACACCAGATGTCACTGGTCGGGTCGTGGAGGTGGATCGGGCAACGATGATGGAGAAGGTCCGGAGGTGGAGATAGCTGCGGAGCAGCCGGAAAATCCTGCCAGGCAATGGAGACGATGACAGCTTGAAGAGCAGTCCGTCGTGCCACACCTTGTCGAAGGCTTTGCTCACGTCTATCAGGACCGAAGTGGAGTGTTGCTTCTTTCCTACAGCTCCGGTGATGTTGTTCAGGACTCTGCAAAGCTGAAGGGTAGTGGAGTGGCCAGTGCAAGAGCCGAATTGTTCTGTCCTGATAGACGTGAAGAACTCCTCAAGGAATCTCGCCAAGACGATCTTCTCCAGAATCTTGGAGAACACAGGCAGGAGGGAGATCGGCCTGTGGTTCTCCGGGAAGAGAGGGTCCTTGCCGGACTTGGGTATCATGATCACCTTGGCATCCTTCCAGGTGGTCGGGAAGTGAGCCAGGCGTAGGCATGAGTTGAAGATGCAGGTGATCGTGACGATCACCCAAGCCGGCAGGTTCTTCAATGCTGGAGTTCCTAAGGAGTCCGGGCCAGGGGCCTTCTTCGGGCGAAGGCGGCGAATGTGGTCTTGCACTTCAAGTGTAGTCACAGTGGGCAGTAAGTCGTCTTCGTCAGGTTGGTACTCCTCCAGGAAGTTTTCAATCGTTTTGCACGTGTCCTCGTCGTAGACATCCGCGTGTGGAGAGAATTGGCCTTCCATGGTGTCGGCGAAGGCCTCTGCTCGATCTCCAAGGGAGTAGACAATACCACGCTATCTTCGAAGTGCCCTGGAGATTTTCCAGATGCCGCCGACACCACCGTCAGCTTGATGTTCCACAAAGTCATCCCACGCAGCCGCTCTGTGTTCAGCCAGGAGACGAGAGCACTTCCTGGCCTGGCGGTTGAAGGTCTGCTTGGCGTGGGGACATCGGGACTACTGATACTCCCTTCGCAGTCTGCGACGAAGGCGAATCTCCTCTCTCAATTCCTCGGGTAGAGGTGGAGTGATGTCTGTCCGGGAGAGAGGAGATGACGAGGCCGTCATAGCTTCTTGGAGGATGGAAGTCAGGTCGTGTACTTGTCGGTCTAGCTGGTCCGGTGACTCGGCAGGAGTTGGTGGTGGCCGATGTCTGTCAGCGAGGTGGTTTTCAAAGCGGTGCCAGTTGATCTTGGTGGGACGAGCAGGAGGATATGATGGCGCTCCGTCGTCCGAGAGGTCGAAGACAACTGGCACGTGGTCTGACGAGAGATCAGACACTGCAAACACCTCGACGTATCCATCCAGCGAGCCAGCTAGACCGATGTCCAGTATGTCCGGGAGGTGACGTCCATTGTGATTGCAGTGCGTGGGCTCCTCAGGTGTCAGTAGTTGGATGTGGAGTCGGTTGTCCAGGAGACGGTGGAGACTTCTGCCGTTGGAGTTGGTGTTCCGGCATCCCTAGTCCAGATGCTTTGCATTGAGGTCCCCAGCAACAAGTGCAGGGGAACCAGGACGCAGCAGGGCATCAAGGCAGCGAGTTTGCAACGTGTTTCTAGGTGGATTGTAGACAGAGGCAATCTCCAGTTCGGCTCCGCTGTAGTGGATGGCAATCCGGGTGATCTCAGCTCCTGGGGCAGGGACTTCTGCCGGGAGACGATGGGTCACTCGCCGATGCACCATGATCGCCGAGCCTCCGCCGGGTCGGTTGTTCTGCAGCTGCCTATCGGTGCGGTATATCTGGTAATTGGGGATATTGAAGCGATCTGTCGCCCTGAAGTGAGTCTCCTGTAGAAGAGCGACGTCCACATCCATTTCAGTTAGTAGCTGACCGAGTTCCAGCCGCTTGTTTGCCAGCCCGTCGGCGTTCCAGCTGACAACTCTCAGCTTACCCATGGACGTTGGCGGACAACGTTTCCATGAGGCGTGACATCAACGCCACTATGTTGGTCAGCTGAGTAAGAATCTGATTTAGTCTTACCTTGAGATCCTGAGGCAGGAGGGAAGCTGGGTGAGAAATCGGCGTGATGTTTTTTGTGGGCGGCTGGGCTTGTAGTTCAGGGCTGGAAGCAGGCTTAGGTGGCTCAGCACGAGATCTCGGTGTGGGCCTGGGTAGTGTTGGTCTGGCAGGGGCAGGAGTGTTCTCGATTGTTGGGTTCTCTAGTTGATGAGAGGCAGGTTGTTTACGTGTCTCGGAGGTTGAGGTCTTCGGAGTTGAACCAGAACGAGCCCCCCGATTTTCCGGCTTCCGAGATGGGCGATGACGGCGACGCCTTACCATCTCGAAGTCATCTTCCTCCCGGTTTTCAGTGGAGGGCTCCACGGTGCCATCTACGGTGGCAGGAGGGGCAGGAGCAGGAGCTTCTCGGGGCTTAGGAGGCTCAATCCTGGAGGGTACAGGCCTCTGAACCCTCCTGGCAACGGCAGCATACGAGAGCTGCTTCTCGTTTTTGAAGGTGACACACCCACGGTAGTTGGCAGAGTGGGCCTCTCTACAATTGCAGCATCTGGCCGGGGTTGAAGCTTCCTTCGGGCAGAGGCTGGACGGATGATTATCACCGCATCATACGCAGCGGAGCTCACGGTGGCAGTGGCTGGAGCCATGCCCAAACCCCTGGCCTCGGTGGCACTGGACTGGTCCACTAGGCCTGGTGTACTTCCTGACCTCCAGCCTGCAGAAGAACAGAGTCCGGGCGGTGTAGACATCAGTAGGAGGCCGGAGCCCATCGCCTCCACGGAGGGTGATGAGCCACAGGCTGGTCGGTTGTCCACGTCTTGTCTTCAGGAGCTTGGCCTCCACGATGCCATAGCCATCTCCTTGGAAAGCCTCGACGACCTCTTCCGGCGATAGGGTGGCTGGGAGACCTTTGATCACCACCTTGAGGAGGCGCTCAGTGGTCATGGCGAAGTGTGGAACTTCAGCCCCTGTTCCTGTAAGTACCTTTGTAGTTGTCGAAAGTGGGCCACGGTGCTCGTCTTCAGCCGTAGCGTCCGAGCGGTGCAGATTGCCTCCAGGTCGCCCCCAACCAGCTGTTTGGGCCCTCATCCATTTCACAAGAGAAACGAAATTAAGTGATACAGTGGTAGAAACAACTTATTAGGTTACATTTTCATATTTGAATATTAAATATCTACTATAAATAATAAATTTTTGTCTAATTACTGTTTCATGGCAATATATAATATACCACTTTGGAGAATATTGTAGAGCATATTTTACATAATTATAATTAAACTAGCTTCTTTTAGTTTTTGTGACTACGGAGGATCTTTGTTTAGATCAATTACTAAGAATAACTGATAATTTTCCATGAGAAGTAATGTTTATTGTCATAGATTAATTTAAAAAATTAAAATAATTGAAAAAACTCATGCTATTTTCACGGTTTAGTGTAAGACTTATCAATGCATTCCGTAAACAATACTGGTAAAATAAAAATATTTTTTTCTAAAATACTAGCAAATTATATCGTACACTTGTTAATAATAATTATAGTTAAAAAATTATAACAATTTGTAATAATTAAGGTTTTTTTAAATAAAGTAGTATAATCTTTCATTTAAGCTTACAGATAGATGTTGAACTTTCAGTCTGAGTTAGAGATAGCACAGGTTCGACTCTTGTCTGAGACCCTTGCACATTTTTATCAATAACATCGACCTTGTACCGTTCCGAATCTCTTACTTATTCTGTTAGATATGATCCTCGCAAAGGTCAGTGGCCTATGAAAAGGGCCAGAATAAGGCTTAACGATGGATCGGCTTATCCTTTCAATAAAAAATACAAAACATACGCATACTGAAACGCTGAAGTACGATTTATATTTCAACTATTTATTATTCCCACCTTAAAATATTGACCTATAAATTGTATAACTTTCAATGTAAATCTGATTATGAATTCACTCATCTTCAACAGTATCACAAGTCCGTTGAAAAAACATGACATATTACAATATATGTTACTCTATTATATCCATTCATAGATGAATTGCTGTAAAACCATATGGTATGATACTGTGTAATCTCGTGCACATATCTATAATTGCACATATTATGTAAACGTTTTACTTACAATCCATGCCAAATACTGTATATACAGATATTCAAAATGATACAATTTACAGATTGTTCAAATTGTTTAAATCTGGTTAATTTGAGGGTTAAAGAGACGATTGTTAGAATAGCTTAAATGTTTATTGACCTATAAAGAAATTTTTTAAATAAAAGTATCAGCTAATTGTTTATGAAAATAACTTTAATAAATTATTTATAAATCATGTTTTCGTACTTAGTTTGCTCAAAAATGTATCTCCTAATCAATTTTCTCTTTTCATTAATTGTTCAAAATAAGATCAACGTGTAAAGGTTCGATAACGACCAGCAAATGTTATGCATTGATATGCACTATAATCTAACTCGATATTGCCTTCATAGAAATTAACCTAATTAATAATCTGCCTAGTTAGTGTTTCGCTCTGATTTTATTCCTCTCTGTACCAAAAGTGTGCAGGGAGAATCTTTTTGCTATTTCATGAAAAGCTTTGACATCCATGGTGGTATTTACTAGTTTATGCATACTTGATAAAAATGTTATATTTGATCGAAAGAACTATATTCTTACATGTTTCACACAGCCCGCCCTACGGCAATTCTTAGGAAGCTAAATATTAACAAATAGGTCAACCTATTGTATGAAAAACCAGAAAAGATTAAGAACGCTTAACTATAGTAAGTTAAATGTTACTATTCAGGATTTGAAATTATTGAGTGGAACTTATTGTATAAATATGCGGTTGTGGTACACTTCAGTACAGATTAATATATTGAAAACATTATATAAAGCAATCAAGTGTTTGTTATACACCCTGTATATTGTAATAACTATTTAGACTGTTTCATATGTTCTTTAATGAATGTCAAAAGAGAAGAACATTAAAAATAGAAACATTGAAATGTTTCATACCTACCATTTCATGCTATTTTCAGGAACGCATTATCAAATGGAGTGGAAATAGAAATACAAACACTTCTAAATAAATAAAATTGTTCTGGATCTTTAACAGTAGTTGCTAATCATTGTGAAAATATCATCACACTACGAATTTGGTATGATACTACCCAAGAAACCCATTGTTAGGTCGACCAGTAAAGCCCTTTTAAAGCTGCAATGTAAAAAACAAAACAACACATTAAAACGCAGCACTAGACACAACATAGTATAATTGGAAGACACAACTTATAGCCTATAACTAATCGTAGTTTAGTTTACTGTTATTGAATTGGTGTTTACCCATATTTATTTATAAGCCGCAAAACTAATACTAAATCACATATTTGTAGAAGTGGTTTAAAGAGAGTATGCAGTTCATGCTGTTTGAAATTTATAGGGTTTATGAATTGTCTATGTCAATTCTAATGTCAAGTCGATTGATAATCACAAAAGTCATTTCAACATTTAATAATCCTTTATTCAACTAATAAAGGCATTTAAACGATTACAGTGTTACATGCGACGGGATAAAAGTCAACTTTGAAGACTTTGACAACCAGGCGGTGAGGCGCTGTGTACAAGGAAGTACCTATAGTAGCCAACATATTTAACTCTGTATGATTATATTGTTGTAACACATGCCGCGCATTCAAATATTGTTATAAAAGAGTAGAGGCAGATCCTCTCTTAAGGCTTATTACGCCTATCCTCGTGGGCTTCTGACCTGTGCGGGGGTCTTATTATACAGAATAAGGAGAAGAGTCGAAGGTCATTGGTACTGACAAACAATGTGCCTGGTCCCACACAGGTTATGAAACTGTGGACTCTTTCTATGTCAGATCCAAAGTCTAGGATCTCACACTGCGCGGTTATCGGTTCTAGCAATACCTGTTAGTATTTTTAACATTGGATTATTTCATCTATTCACTTGTATATTATTTAATTTTAAAGAGAAACTTGTGTGTTCCATTGATACTTATAACGTAGTACGAAGTATATAAGTAGTTTCACTCTTCAACTTTAGGATCCTAAAACATTACTATTTATAAGTAATCTAGTTATTTTCAAGTCAGGAATATCCTCCAGTCTAGATCATTTATATTTTTGGAGTGTTTAGTTAGCCATTGCAAAGTTACATATCTATAATGTATTTGAATTACAAATTTTAAAAACTTTGAAATACTCTAATTCTAACTGTGGAATTGGCTTTTTTGTATAATAACTGAAGGCAAATCACCTCAGACTATTTAAAAATTATATGAAGTTATAATTATTGGTCAACCTTTCACCGATTTTTGTAATTAATTATGGTTTTTGTAATAACATGGTAACTTGTTTACTGAATAACTATACAATTTCAGTTTAAGAGCAATGTAATGTAGACTACTTGAATTATATATATCAAAGAGAAAACTTAATTTACGAGGTTTTTTTTTGTTACAGATATACTAATTAAAAATAAAATGCCATCGAATAGTGTCTGTTGACATTGTATCCAAGTGATAATTAATTATCACATAAACCATACGCTACTATGGTCAACATTTTATTTTTGTATTTTGGATGTATGTGTATGAATAATCAGATTTAAAAAATCTACCTAATTTTATGTTATTAGTCGTAACGTAAACAAGCAAGTATAGGTAAAAAATAAAATAAAAATTCAAAATTTAAACATACACAGCTGTCTATATATTTTTAAATCCATGGAAACCACAAGGGACAGGTATTTCAATGTTTTTGATTAGTTAAGAAGTTCTATTTACAAAAGTCGATGATTTCTTATCATGATGTGTTGGGGAAGCATGATCAAGAACAAGATGCGATGATAAATCTTGACAAGGGCCAGGACTTTTCATAGTTCAGCTTCATGTTCAAAGTTGTTCAACACGTAGAACATGGAAAATCTACAACAAGAGTTCGATTGCAAAGACCAGGATCAGCACAAGGACTTAGAGATGAGTTACTTTAATTATTTATAAATCAAAGTTTATGCTCTCAGTATTCGTCTTATCAAAAGCAATTTATATCCTTTTTTTGCGATTATTAATTTCAGCAAAAACAGTAAATTGTACCAGTGTAATAATAAAATGTTAGAAATTGAAAGGATTTCCTTAGGTTTTAAGGAATTTTACAATACGTTTATTACTAGTTTCGTGAACAGTCAATTATATATGTATAACTTTTTTCAACAAATAATAAGAACGTGTGATTTTGGGTTTTTAATTCTTTCAGTACTCTAAGCGTACAAAAAGAATCAGTTTACAATGTACTACATTTAACTGCAATTTTTCTTTTATGTTCCATTCATACATATATTTAAAAAGTATAAATATTACTAAGAGAGTTATTTACTTTTAAATCTCTAAAGAGAATTTCAAGCTTTTGATAGTAGGGAAAATATTTAAAATAAGTTTATATTAGCGAATGCTAACTTAATTAGGATTAAAATATACAAATTTATCGCTTTAACTAGTTTAAACTCAATAATTAAATAACGATATTCTCCAGATTTGAAGAGAAATATAGTCTATAATTATTAATTTATCCAATTAGTTACTGAGATTACCACTAGAGCACTCTTCCAATATACAAGAAATTAAATATTAATAATTTAAATGATACAGTTATAGGAAAAATTTATTAGATTCCTCTGTCACCTTTACATTCATTTAAATTACGTAAAATAACATAACACTGTTTCATGCCAAAGTATAATTAATCGTTATCGAGAATTTTAGTGAACATATTTAAATAATTGTGGGTTGTAGGTGTTGTTTCTAGTAGTTTTGTACTTGATTACAATGGATACACCAAAGTACATTAACACCTCCTAATATTTGGAAATGTTCTTGGAGTAAAAAAATAAAAGTTATTATTTGAAAAGGTAACATTTTAAAATTTAAATTACTCTTTGCTCTAATATTCGGGAAATGCATTGCGTACATACTTGAGTCGGCGAGTAAACTGAGTCGGTTAATAGGGTTGAAGTTATGAAACATTACTCAGAGTGAAGTCGGACTGCGTGAGTAATGAAGCGGAGAGAGCTGATGGGGTTTCTCATGAAAAAACATGTAGCTATTGTTAGTCATTTATTGCTTAGGAATATTTTAGCAGTCTTTTTTATATACACTAGATAAGGAAATAGAAAACCACCCAAAAGCTTTGTATGCAATAGAGAAACTGAAATATTAGCTTTATATAGTTAGCAATGTCCGTTATTTAATATAAAATAAAAAACATTTAAAAAATTCTGGCTCACCTTATAATATAATACAAATTTTCCCTTTTAGGAACAAACGTAAAATTACTTGGAAATAAAACTACTGAGAGTTACAAGCTAATAATACGCTTTAATTATACGTAAAATTACTCCTCTGAGTAAAAGTTGAAACAATCCGGTCCAAATATTTTATGTAATATCGTAATATAGTTATAATTATTAGTTATTAGTTATGTTATTAGTTATAGTTATTATTATAGTTATAAATTCGTAAAGTATGATTATAAAAAATCTTTTGGGGACATTTAAATAATGTTTTTATATTGTACAACTATATAGAGTGTTTAGATGTAGATCTATAATAAACTGTCGTATCAAAAGTGTCTGTCCTTGCATTTTGAAGCAAGCATGTTATAAATATGTTTATTGAGATATTTTTACTGATAACAGTTAAGACTATATTAGCACAACCGGGATTTTTGTTGCATTTTGAATCGTAAAAAATGAGGGCTCTTTGTTGTAATGGTAGCACATTCACCCGGCAAGTGAGAGATCCAGGTTTGAGTCCCGGCGGAGTAAGTACTTCTTGCAATTCAATATTTATTGAAATTAAATTAGGCTATTGCCACTTATACAAATTTAATTAATGTAAACAGAAGTCATTTGACAGGTATTTGCTCTTCCGATCATGTGTTAGTTTGGTTATTTAAACACAAACACACACACACACACACACACACACACACGCATATATATATATATATATATATATATACTCGCCTTCGGCTCGCTGGGGGCTACGCCCCCAGGCCCCCAAAGTAAACGCTTGCAAATTCGGGATAAGCGGAATTCGGTGACTGGTTAAGTCCGGACATTAAGTAAATGACAAGGATTTAAAAAATTGACCTTTTTCATAGATTTTTTTTCCGGATTCGTAAAAACTTTTGACTTTGAGGGCATTTTGCGGTTAAACCGCATACGACAAAAAGTGACTGGACCTTTCTTGTTGGAAATTTAATTTTGTCTTTCGATTGTGCCCTCAGATCTGATCTACGACCTATGGTTTAGCCAGAAATGAGCTCGGGAGAAAAAGTCTGCACGGGTCAGCTATCTTGAATTGTTTTAGTATAAACATAATAAAAACCGACCTCAAGGCAGTATTTTAAGTCGAACAGGGGGGTTTAATATCACCAGGAGACTATCTAGTCAAGGCGAGAAATTCCCTGGGTGGGTGATTAATGTTAAGGAGGTTAAGACAAGAGGGGGTTTAATTTCGTCAGGATATTGTCTGGTCATATGAACAAATTCCCAGGGGGGGTTAACGTTACCGGGGGATAAGTCTCCAGGGGGTTATCTGGTCATACCAGGATCTTCCCAGGGGGGGGGGTTAAGAGATTTGGTGACTGGTAAAATTCGGACATGAGGTCATGGCAGGAAATTCCCTGGGGGGGGTTTAATGTTACCAGGGGGGTTAACACATCAGGGGGTTGAATGTACAGGAGGTTATCAGGTCATACCAGGAAATCCCCGGGGGGGGGGGTTAATATTACCGGGGGTTAATGACACACTTGGGCCTTTTTTTAGAGGGTAATTGTGTCTGTGAACATAATAAATATTCCTCTGTCCCTATCTACTATTGACGCTTAGCTAACGCTCAGCCAACTCCCGAAGTCACTGAACCTTTTCTGTAGATCACGTGATTTCCTAAATCCCGTTTAAAATTTGTTTTTGAGTTACGACCAACCGTTTAGCCGCTATCAAGCCCGGAATGTAAATTTTTAGGCGAAAATGTCCAATATTTTTTCACTTAATCGCGTTTTGCGGTCAAACTATGGGAAATATAGTAAAAAGTCACTGGACCTTTTTTGTAGGTCATCTTATTTCCTAAATAAAACGTTAGTCTTATTTTGACCTCCGACCAATGGTTTCGCCGCTATCGACCCCAAAAACAAAAGTTTCGCGTAAAAGTTACAACAAAATTGTACATAAATCACGTTTTTTTCGGCCAAACCAATCGAGATAGGGCAAAAGATTACTGGACCTTTTCTGTAGATCGCGCAATTTGCTAATTTGATGGGTCAATCAGATTTGAGCTACGACCAACGGTTCGGCCGCTATCGGGCTTGAAACATTATTTTTATCGAAAAAATCTCTGGAATTTCAAATGTTCGAGCGTTTTGTCGCTTAACCATGGAAGATAGAGCAAAAAAGTCATTAGACCTTTTTTGTAGTTCACTTCATTCCTGACCATGAATTTTCCGTCAGATCCGAGCTAGCTCCAAACGGTTCGCCCCGCTATCGGGCTTACAAAAAATGCCTGCAGGGGTGAAGAATGCGCGATTTTTTTGGGAATTTTTTTGAGGGGTTGAAAATGAAAAATTCTCACTTTTCGGGATTTTTCCTGGTGGGTTACACGTGGAAAGCTATCTGTGTACCAAATTTCAAGTCTCTAACTCATCTGGAAGTAGGTTAGAATTAGTATACGTGAGTGAGTGAGTGAGTCAGTCAGTCAGTTACACATGCGGTTGTATATATATTAGATATATATATATATATATATATATATATTTCTTACTGTACATTACTGTTTTCATCTTACTGCAAAAACTGATATTTATTCATGGAAATACAAAATACTGGAGTACATTGGGTTCTGTCACAAGCTCACCTGCCAAATACTATTTACTTATAAATATTACCTATTATATTTATTATAATATTACCTATTTTATTTCATAATAACAATTTGCTTAAGTTTTCTAAGTATTGAACATATCAAATTTAGTGTAAACCTGTCCAACCGGTTTTTTGTGATTAAATTTAAAACATTAAAACATCCAAAAATCTTTAAACAAAAGTTTGTATTTATAGTATACATTTTTATATAGTTATTGAATCACTATTATAATGTTTGTTCTATTTTTTTTTAAGCGCACTATTGTAAAATGTATAGTATAAAATATCATTTCGAATAGTATCCCTGTATGTTGTATTAAAACAATAATAATGTAGTACAAACATCGTAACTTGAGAAGGGAAACATCCTTATTAAAACCTTTATAATTATGTGTCTCCAATGAATGTGTTGGGGGTAATCAGATAAAGCTTTCTGTTTAGTTTTAGTAGAGTGGTGACGTAACCAATACACGGATACAGGTGAGACGTAAGCAGCATGTGACAAAAAATATAATTTTATTTCCATGGAAACAACGTAGCTTTGATTAAAGTTAATGTTTTTAAATAATTCTAATGTATTATATCGCAGTATTTTTCAAACTATGCTCAAATGACAGTTATTAGCGGAAGTAGCACCATGAACACGTTGTGATGGCCAGGAGCAGGACCAAGACCAGGACTTACATGGATGATTGACTCGAATTCATAAGTTCATAGTTTTTAATTACTACTTCTCTACCCAAAGCAGATTTCATCCTAGTTTAGTGAGTATTATTCACAGCACAAAGCACCGGAATAGTTCATATGTAGTGCTAACAGAAGTACAAATGAAATATAGTGAATTCAATTCGTTGTTGTGTTTTAAGTAAAAGCCACTAATCTTTTCTGTGATTAATCCTCTCAGTAATCAAAGAGTACAGAGAGAACCGGTTTACTTTATTTTATACCGAAGTAGCTAGCAAAAAGATGTTTCAAATTTCACGTAGTTGTATCAAAAATATATTTAACTGGTTGTGAGAAACATTTTCTAACTTGTGTTTTACAGCAACACTTTTATCATTTCTAGTAAGCAAGATTTTCGTAATGAGTTGAAATTAGTCAATGCCTTTTATTTAAGATATAAAAACGGTAACTAATTTTTTTTTTACTGGAATAATTAGATAATTACAAATTAAGTGTCAAATAATTATGACATAAATATGTTCTACAAGTGTTAACTCATTTATTAGTTACGAAAATTCATGCCAGAGCTTTCTTTTGCAATACAAGTGATAATAAACGGCCAATTATAATTATACAGTATTTATAAAGCCTAATTAGATTCCAATACTAAGTTTAAATATTACAATTTATCTCTTTAACTAATAATAATAATTTATTTTTCGTTTCAATACGAATATAACGAGTAGTTTTGGAGAATCATGCGTCAGCAAAACTTCTAAATCAAGAGGGAACCCTGCTGGAGGGAACCATTGCCTGAGTAACCGAAGCACACACCTTCGTTAGCAATGAGCAAAGAGTTATGCAACTGCAGCAGTACGTAGTTAAATGCAGGAATCCGAAGGACACAGCTCCGAGTGTCACACATAATCTTCCCGCAAACCCCAAAAAAGTGCACCTCAGCAAGTCTGGTATCAAAATAATACTGATTGTATTCTTTGACTATCGAGGAATCGTCCATTTTGAGTTTGTACAGCAAGGAAATGCTAATTACTTTCATAAAGCACCCTGTATCCTCATGTCTCATCAGGTGAACAACTGAGTGCACTACGATGTTGACTGACACGATCCAAAAGCACGGTGGACCTAGTCTTCCATAACACATATGGTGGGAAGGGCTGACTCAATGTGTATGTTAAGTTTAGCTCCAGTTCAATTTCCTCTTAGTGCAGCGTTTACAATCTGATTCTGTTGCAGACTTCTTAAATGTCGATTTATGTTCTTTTAAACCGATCAAAAAATAGTCGTCGTCGAAAACTAAAAAAGTTAAAAGGAAACTCTTGCGTCGTTTTAAAATTTAACATTCACAGCCTCACAGAATCATTCCCTGTCACCACAGCCGCGTACTATTTAGAAGATTCGATTGCACGTAAGATTTGCTTGTGTGGAAGATGGTTGATTTCATTTGCTGCACGTAAGAGAAAGGTAAACTGGAGCTAAACTCAACACTCACATAGACTCAGCTCTTCCAACCATAGCTGCGTTACTGTGTTTGATAATAGCTTATGGCAATGGAACAGATTTAGCTGAGAGTTAGCGAATATTTTTTTTCTTACATGCAAACATGACAGAAACGATAAAATAGGTAATTAATAAACATGTCATTGCACTGTGTACTACCATGTAAGGTTTTATGATCTTTTATTCATGGAGTAACAAAATAATGATATATTGTGGTCAATGTTGAAAGTTACTGGCAGTATGTGATTCCATTGCACACTTACATTGTAGTCCCCTCGCTTTATTACCAGAAATTTGATTTGAGTTCAGCAATAAAAGCTCGCATGAGGTTTGTACAGATACAAAAACTAATTATATGATGGTGCTGTTCAACTATGGAATTAGGCTGAGCGTTATAGAAGCCTAACTTTTACCATATTAAGCTCACACGATTTATCTAGGTTACCAAAGATGTAAACATTTCTTTCTTGTATGATTGTATGTTTATCTATCCACAGGATGTCTCGAAAATTAAACCAGTTATAGAGTTGAAATTTGGCATGCAAATTCAGCGAAGCCTATTGCATAACACGTAACAAATATAAAGTATATTATAAAATATTTTTGCTTATTTCTCATTTCTTACATTTAAGAAGTCTCAATTCACTCTCCTGTCCTAAAGTTTGTTACAAAGGGATAAAGATTGAAAGGATATCCAATTCCCAATACATTATTTTGTTGGTAGTACTGAAATATCTAAAAATTAAATAAATTATAATTCTACTATCAATATCACTGCACACTCATCCGTTGCAGTATATAAACCTAGTTACTGTGAAATGAAAATGCTCATGTTGTGACATGGATGGTGCTGGGGACTATTCCCATGAAAATAGCCGTGAGCTTTTAATTCTTTCTCGCCTTAGGCTAACAAGAATAGGAACTCATATGAGGCCATATGAGTAAACGGAACCGGCAGGACTACCATTAATTGCCAAACATTCAGGACCTTGAAGGATATCATAACAGTCAGAGAGACGTATGGCGAGAAAGATCTTTCTAAACCTAACTCGACCTTTACAGAATATCGCCTTCCATAAAAGTTAAGCTAAACTTTGAACATATAATTCTTGACTAAAATGGCCTACACAGGTCCAAGTTTTCACAGACGAATCATAGAGGGTTGAAGACTTAACGCAAGCCCCTGAATAAAGTTTGTAATGTAGTAAAATTACAAGAAAAGTGACTTAGGACTGCAACGTGAAACCATAAAACCATCACTAATCACAATATTAACAGGATAAGTCCCATGTGCATCTGTTGTATAGTAACATTATTTTGTATGTTGATGTCGAGGTTGAATTAGATGATCTACCATTAGAAGATAGGATAAAGATATCAAAAAGAAATAAAACCAAAAACTACAGAACGATGTATCATAGGAACGACACCTCATTTTTTTAAGGAGGGAGGTGTTGTATAGTAACATTATTTTGTAATCATATTAGTATGTAAGAACGTGTAGCCATGAGTGTATGCATTATTTAATGTGTACCAATAACTAGAATAGTGTTAGCGTGAGAAGAGTAGACGTTAGATAAGTAATAGATGTACAACATTATCATTAACAAATTGTCACTGCTCACACAGCAATCTACAGATCATTAGCACTTTGGACAAGGATATGTACAGAGCGATAATCGCTCTTAATGGGTTGTGTTATTTAAGCCCTGCGAGGCGCAGCACTAATCATCAGTCTCCGCAGACTGCACAGTGAGGAACGGTCACGGTGTTGGGATCAGTCTCCGCAGACTGCACAGCGAGGAACCGGTCGTGGTAGTAGGCAGAATAGTTAGATGTTGGAAATGTGAAACATAAGTACTACAAAGTATGGTGTTAATAGTTTATTTTTAGTAGTAATTTTATACAGGTGTTTTAATTTTACATGTTGTGAACAGAGTTGTGCCATGTGACTATTTTCAATAAACTTATTTTTAACCCGATGTACCGAGTCATCTTTTAAGTTCCTGCTCTTCAAGGTGAACGTTGTTACGGGTTATCTTGCCACTCGGGTAGCCCGCTAACCGTCCCCCGCAACTCATTAAATTTGCTGCATGGAAATTTATTTCAACAGACTACGGAAAAGTTACAAAATCTTTTTTCCCAGACCATGTAGCTTAAAATTTATATAAATCTTCTGCTCGTTGTATATTTTCAAGATATATGCGAATAAGTTGAAAATTTGGTTTCTAACCTTATTAAAACAGTGTGCGCATATTTGATACACACGGTCTGGTTCATGGCATACCATGTGCTCATATGTGATGTCAGAATGTGGTGGGGGTACAGTGTGGCCAACTTTAATAAACCAACAATACCTGGCACTTACCCACAGCCCAGACAACACAGTAGTATAGGGTTATAGGCTTGAAACGTGCAGCAAATACGATTCACGGAGCTTTTTATGAGTCCATTACTTGTGATCAAATCTGATACACGCGGTCTGTGAAGCAGACTTTGTATGCAGCAAATATGATGCATGTGGGCTGTAGCATAACCTTAAAAAGATCAGTCTTGGACTCAATAGTTATATAATGTCTCCAATGTGAAGCTTGCTACGTATTATTTGCAATAGTGTCAAACGCTTTTCATTTATATTATATTCTACTGGCTATTTTTATAACAAATAGGCAATATTAGTAATAATTACATCTTACATATAATTGTTTATATTAAATATTTCGTATACTAAAATGAAATGAAATGAAAATGAAAACACCTGACTAAAATGTTATTCCAGAAAACATCTTTCCTTAACGTTATCAGAGTAATATTGTATTATCTTCCCAAGTTAAAGAACCGTTTACCAATTACAATGGAAAGTTCTTACCTCAGTTTTCAAGAACTGACGTGAAGCTAGTAATTTAACGTTAGATTTACACCCGGAATTACTGCCTTAGGTGTTTAAAATTCAAGTATACGTCTTACATACGTATGTGATGCATTAGCTATAAATGTTTAAGTCGTAAATAAAATACATATTAATTTCAATAATAAAAAGTGCAGTAAAAGGACACAAGATGTATAGCTTTGGAAATGAATTTATTTTTTATATTTAGAGGTTTGTTTATAAATAAAAAAGGTACCACGTAGTTATAAAACATTCTGTTTTAGACTTTTATTAATACGACATCGGCTATTAATATCTTTTTGTAAATTAATACTTTTTTAAGACGCTTTTTACTGTACTCTAATTTTCAGATTAAAAGCCCTTCTTTGGATTAAAGTGAGTTACAATACAAAAAACGTTTGAAGAGTAATATAACAGAAGTGTCCAATCAACACCTAGTTCCTTTTATTGCTGCAAGGTGTGTAGTCCTACGTAATTACTACAAACCCCAAACCCTGAGTGCATGTCAGACTAGGGTACGCTGAGAACGTTTAATGGACAAGGTTGGAGTAAAACATAAAGATTAGTATACTATTGTATTTTATAATGAATTATTTACAGGTTTAATGTTTTGTAGGTTACACTTTGTGAAAATATAAAAATTTTAATCTTTTTTAAATTATCGGTAACAATTACTTGGCTGTGATGGTTAATTAGTTTCTCCATGTCGTTGACTGACGGTTATATCACTGTAACTTACGTTTATGACAGTTGGATTTAAATGTGTTTAATAAAAAATTATTTTTTATAAACACAGCACTTAATATTTTTAAACTTCGTTGTAACTATACGACCCAGCGCCAAATGTAATTTATTGCTGACGATCAATTTCATCTATGCAGGAAAGATTTCATCACTTTCACGAAACTCTAGGCTGTTTGCTTATACTCGTAATGTTTTTCCCCCAGACTGGAAAATAAGTGCAAATAAAATATGTCATTACGACTATTATTATATAAAAAACGTTTGCTTGATAAAATATGGACTCTTATTAAAGAGACATCTGATATGACCCCTACTTCTGTAGGTACACATCGAAATTTCTTATATCCTAGGAAACAACGGTAGAAAGTTTTGGTATATTTAAATGTTTCGAATTGTTCAGTAGTATATTCAAAATTCACTATATTCGTAGCAGCTCAGAGAACTGCCGAACAAGGAACACGATGTGTGGCTCAGAGAGAGGACCAGGACCAGGACCTACAGTGAGTTATTTTCATTTTTCATAGATCTTAGTTTCTGCTCTCACTATCTCTTGATAGCACTAAGTAGTTTATCCTTTTTTTATCGCCAATGTTTTCAAGCACAAATAACTATACTAGTACATTTATTATGGTTTAAAGTAAATAATAACCTATAAAAATATATTCTTAAAATAATAACGCGTTTTAAAGTAAACAGAAATGTATGTTTGCTAACCTTCTCATCACTTATATCTTGCATTGATATGATTACTATACAAAATAAATCCCCCTGGTATGTTCTTCGTAAAAGCTATGATACGTGTTCTGTTAAATCTGCGCTTTGTGCTGTTTTTAATTCTCCCTGTATCTAAATTATGCATGCAGAATTGCCTTAATATTTTCCAGGATATAGAAAGAATTTTTTAATCTAAATTATACAGTTCATATAATTGTTTCAGAAAACCATTTTCCCACATATGTGTTACCTTCCCCGTATTCAGTAGGAGCATAAATATTACCAGTGAGTTCAAAGTAGTGTATAATAATGGATTAATACTAAGAAAGCCCAACTTAATTATGTATAAATGATTACATTTAATAGTTTCTATACTTGTAAACACTTTACGAAAAAAAGCAATAATTTAACCCATTTTTGTACTCTCCGATGGTATACGAAAAAAAATCTGCCTATCTTAGTATTTCAGTAATAAATTCCCTAATAGACTCCACTGACTTTTTTAAATACTTAACATGCTTCGCTTAAACTAAATATAAAATTAGTTTCATTACAATAACTGAATTATATAGCAATATTAATGTAATATAGCGATATTAAATACACCTTACTATTGCAAAATATGTACTTGCATATCTAATGGGCATAAGCTGAAAAATTACCAGAATGTGCCATAAAGACGTCTTCTAACTTAGTTCAGTAATTCTGTCTCAGCTTATCAACGTAAGGACGCGAGTTCGAGTTTTAGTTCACGCACTCTACTTTCGCATGATTACAGTCTTCATAACGTAGTTTAACTGAATTCATAAAAACCTTCATTAATATTTAAATTTAAAAAAAATACATCAATAAAACCTAGAATTCGCTGCAGTATTTAAATTTTGTATCCATTCAAAATTTTTCCAGTTTAGGAATTGTAACTGATCAGATCAAAAGTATTTACTTCAATGTTTAGTTACAAAACTCACAAATTGTGCAAATTACATATTAAAGACTTGTTTTTTTAAGCTAAAGTCACTAAAACGTTTTAGTGAAATTCACTATTGCTTCACACAAAACTCAAATGACTGTTTAAATATGTATGTTATGACATTTCTCTCATACTAAAAAGAGTTCTATTTTAAAACGATTTGAAAGTAACAACAGCATGTACATTTAGAAAATCTAAGAATAAATTGTATTCCTAGGATTTTTATTTTTCCAAGAAACTGTTGTTTAGTTTCTATAAAAATGTGTACTGAATAATTTTCTTGGAAGAATAAAAAATCATATTATATATAATAATTCTATGCTTTCGCAAAATTATTAGGTATCTCTACAGCAGTAATTTACCTACATCTGAAAATGTAGATTATACCATATACTCTGGTTGTTTTATTTTTTTAATCCAACTACTCCAAAATCACTACATGATCTACATTAGGTCTACTTAATGGATAGTATATGTGAATTTTGATTATATAATAATTAATTTTAAAGACGAAAATAAAGTTTTAGTATAAGTACTCGTACAAGAATATTAACTTTCTGTTATACAATAAAAAGTATTTCTTTATTCATACTGTAAATATATTTGCCTCATTTAGCAGTCAGGTAATTAAAAAACTTTATATGACAGTCAAATATTCACAATGCTGCTAAACACGTTATAACTAGGAGATATTACAAAGACCTTAATGAACAGTTAACGTTACAGTTATAGATGAAACGTTGACTTCAATGAAGCAATATTTAGCTTCAATTATAGGTTTTTAATTTTGAGTGTAGCAACTATAAATAATTATAATTCAATGGACACGTATGTTCTCATTGTATACAAGGTTAAAACATTTAAAGTTTGCATTTAAAATAAGTTTTCTTTAAAATTATAAAAGAGTCCGAGATTTCTCACTCTTAATTTTGCTCATATTTATTTCAATATCCACAGCAATTGCGTTACTAATCATTCATGATTAGTGAATAATTTTATACCAGATTAAAGACACAATATTTAACAATATTGTCAATCGCTATTAATTAAGCTTTAAATTATTTATACGATTCTTAAAAGTCTCAAAAGGTGCAGCTTTTTAAAAATGCAGTAGGCTGTAGACCGTAAATTATTAAGAATAAAATAGCTTGGAAACTTTTTATATGCTGTTTATATAAGAAACTGGAAAAAATATTGGTTTTTTACATACTTCGGTCTTATAAGGTAGGTTGATAAATTGTGACAATTTTATTATATGAGTCCACTCAGGATGACATTCACTAACTGGTTAGTTCCAAAATTGAGTTTCAGGCTACACCGTTTTCAGGCAATCCTAAAACGATTACGTTATTCCTGCGAGGACATGGTTTAGCAGTTCATGTACTAAAACACAATCTTTTAACCCACGTTTTCCAAGTAAGCCCCTATAAAATATGGAGCAATCACATATTCAACTATAATTCTTTTCCACTTCAAATCATTACCGTATACTTCACCAATATGGAAATGTTAATCATCACACAGGGTGCTGATACTAATACAATACTAAACGTAATACCCCGCCTACATTCAAAATATAAAAAGCAATATAAAAATATATAAAGACCGTGAAACTCTATAGAAGTACCTTACACCTTAGGAAATCACAGTTTTAAAATAGCCTATGTCTTGCAGCAAAACAAGCCAAATTATTAATTGCTGAAATATTTTCTTTTATCATAATGTTTTTCATGTTTAATGGAATTTGATTAATACCCGTGGGTCAAAATATTGAAAAGAATAGCGAAAATAGACTTATTTACCTTGGTAGCCTAAAGTTATTTCAATTTACATAGATGTTTTAATAAAAAACAATCTAAGGACTTTTTACAAAAAAAGATGTTGAGTAGATTTAATATACATTTCTTTGTAGAGGGGGAAAGAACTTACTTTTTTTACATGTTAAGTAAAAAGTGATTTCGGGTGGTTTCGGGGGGTTTTCGGGTGGTTCTTAATTTATCTTTAAATACTTATATGTACCGCCCCAATATATTACACGATATTGCAAATCTAGGCAAATCTAGTGTATCAAGGCAAAGTAGAGGAACGTAATAGATCGATATTACTAAAATGTATTAAAAAGTCAACAGTTCTAGGAGAAGATCTTAATTTTGTATTTCAACCATTATTATGTTTTTCAGAATTCATGTTTTCGTCCAAGATAATCCTCATATATTAAAAACATATATGTAATAAAAAATGTCCTTCTTAATATGTAAATATATAAATCAATAATGTTAATGTAAAGAATAATTGGAACGGCAGATTTTTGCTACACTAAAGATTGATCCTCTGCCCAAATCACTAAGACCACACTCTGTAAAAACTGTTAAGCTATTTGAATGACATGCTTTTGTAAACATCCTTGTTCTCTGTGACTATTTTAGCCTCTAGCATCTTCCCATAACTATAATCTGTATTCTCTCGGGAAATCTAAACTCTCCAGTCTATAGCATCAACATAACTTTCGAATATTCGATTTGATCTTTAGAATATCCCAGCCCCTGGAACCGTCTGACTGCAGAAAAACTCAGCTTCTGGGTATTGCCATGATTAAGAAACTCCCAGAATAAAAAGCTCCCAACATATGAGAAGCGTGAACTGGGGCAGTTTAAGACCTAAAAATATTGTAACCTATCGAGAGACCTAGTATATAAGAAATCATAAAAATTTTGATTTACAATGTTAACCATCACCCAATACAAATTTTCACATTGGGACCCTTAGTAGTTGAAGCTCTGACCTCCATCGACTCACAACCTCAGAGATAAGAAAGTTCTCGATCTTTTTAAAATATGACCCCTTTCATCGGATTTTTCAGACATGCAAATCTGTTAAGACATCTTTTTTCTAACGGTGTTAAACTCCAAAAGAATTTATAATTTATCCGTCTCAATAAATGTACACCTTTAAGATCCTTAACACATACAGGAAGTTTTGTAGAAAAACACTTGAGCTAATTTAATCAATTCTCTCTAATAAACAATATAATGTAAAGTAAGAAACTGTTCAATATTGTGACTTAAGCATATATATAATTACATTAGTGCTTTGTACTTGTAATAATATTTTAATAGCTATAATCTTGTAAGGAAATATAAAATTTATCTGTATTTTTGTCTACTTGAATGGTGTCATACCATATTTGTTGAATATACTAAGGATTTTTTATGCGAATAAACAACTGCGTAAATGACACATCGAAAACTCTCCTCAGATATTTTATATCATATACTATATATTACCGTGTTAGGTATACGAAAAAAAAAAATCCTTAAAATTATGTTTTATATCAAGTTTGTCTGCTCAGAATATACGTATTTATAATTAGATAATAAATATTTATAAAATGTTCTATATTTTTAATGTGGATAAAAGACGTGATATAAAAGTAAGTATTTTAATACAGCAATAACAGAAGCGAAACAGCTGAAAAATACCCAACAGTAATATTTATTTAAAATTGTCGATTTCCATAGAAACTACAAAGAAAAAACTTTTGAGATTTCTTTAATTTGTTGGACAGTTCAGTTTTCTTCGTTCAAAAGTAGTTCAACTTTCAGTAAGTCGGAGAACCACCATCAGGAACAGGATGCAGTGCCTAGGAGTAGGACCAGGACATACAAGGATGAGTTATTTTATTTACTTTTATCATTTAGAAATCACAATATCAACTCTCACTATCTCTCGTTACACAAAGCAGTTTATATAATATTTTTAGCGAGTATTAATCATAACAAAAACACTAGAACAGTTCATATGTAATGATAACGTGATCACAAAGCATAGGCCTACATATCATCATTTAATATATATTATTTAATATTTAATTTAAATAATTATTTTTGTATTCCTTTCTTTTTTGTGTGCTTTGTTTTTTGTAGAAGCTGCTAAACGTTTGTTTTAGGCTATTTTATTGATCTGTACGCAAAGCGTACAGAGGGGAGCAGTTTAATTTCCCCCCCAAGGAACTGTATCCTATATGCATTTTTTCTATATTACCATATACACCATAACCTAAGACAGAAATCCAATTTAAATTATATTTTAAAGACATATTTTTCTTTATACTATGTATAGACAATCACATAAAAATAAAAATGGGTTTAATGTCAGTACTAGTGATGGTGTAAAAAAGCAATGTTGCTAGGAGAAAATTAAAGTAAACATATGAAACGTACGTACAAAAACTGTTTAATATTCCTTGGAACATCAAGGGATAGGTAATTTATTGACTTGTTTTTAGATCATTCTAAATCTTTTTGTTCAATATCCATTCAACTTGTAGCACGTAAGAGAAACATCAGCTAGAATAAGATGCGATGGCCAGTTCCAGGACGAGGCCTTACATGGATGAGTTACTTTTATAATTTAGAGATCTAAGTTGTCCTTCATAGTATCTCTCGTTACCCAAAGCAGTTTCATTCTAGTATTAGCAAGTATTAATTACAGCACGAAACACAGGAACAGCTCAAACGTAATGGTAATGGCGTAAATTCCATTTTATTCATTTTGCATATGTTTTAATTTCGTGGTTTTCGCTTTTCTTAGAAATTATTTATTCAAAGAAATATTTTTTAATCTTTGTGTAAATACAGAAATAACCTTGTCTTGGGCTGTCTTTAATTCTGTCTGTACGCAAAGTGTGCAGAAAGTATCAATTCAGAACTTAGCAATCCCATGCACCAAATCTCAGTGACACTTTGTATTCGCTCACACGTAGGTAACTGCTAAATATTCTAAAATGTATAAGTAGAAATATTTCATAAAATATATATATATATATATATATTTGAAAATTTTCTGGCAATTTCCAGTAGGATAAATATTCACATTGAGTTGAAAACAGTTTATGCTAGGTGTTTACGTATAAAACTAATAAGTGAATTATGTTTATTTATTATATTTAATAAATTTTTTAAACTCTCATGACCATTTTTGAAACAAATATGGTCTATGATGTTCAACTGATTCAATTAGTTACTGAATTTAACGTCAGATGTCTCACTCACAATATAACAAATAAGGTATAGTCAATTAAAGTGATAAATTAATATAAATAGATTATTAGATTTCAATGTAACTTTCAAAATTCTACTTTATACAAACTAGAATGCGTCGTTGTTATGACAAATGCTTCAGTTGAAATTGAGAGAGTATTCTGCAAAATTACCCCATTACCAAAGTTATTTTAGTCAACATCTTGGTTAACAATAAGAGTTAAATAACAGTAGTAATAATTAATCTCCAGACTAGCCAGAGAGTTAAAATTTATTTTGGTTAGGTACTCTAAGTGAACATTTAAGGTCGATAGTTTTTACGCAATTTTAAGTGTACTATTACTTGAATTTAAAACCTTGTACATGCGACGAGTAAAGGTGGTATTTAGATTTGAAAATATGAAATTAACATTTTTTCTTGCAAATTAAAGTTTATGAACGGTTTGGAGTGATGCATTGTTTTATTTCGGGGATACGCATCAATAGGAATAAATTAGTTTAATTTAAATTGCATTGAGCATGTATTTATCGAAAGAGACTGTTCTCACATAACTATTTATAACACGAACACTCCTCAGTTTAGATATGCTCAGAGACCCTCCAGTCATTAAACCTGTATTATTTCACAATGTCTTTAATTACAAGGAGGTAGGAGTACACCACTCCACCTGTTACGGAAGATTTTTACTGAAATTGCACGCACTATTTAAAGTGTATAGCTACGTAGCTATACACAGCTCATTTTATTGCTGAGATGTCTTGGAAGACAGTTTTACGTCCTCCAGCAGACAAAAAAGGAACTTTTTCAGCCTACTGGGTAAAAGGCTTCAGTAACGCTCAGACAAATTCCCTTGATGGAAATGCACCACCATACAACTCGTTCTTCTCTACGGAAAATGATTTATAAAAGGTTTTATTCATAACTGTACAGACCATCCTTTTCGAGATAACAACTAGATACATACAACTGTTCCCATTGAGTTAAGGTTTACAGCTGCGTTTAAATTAAAACAGTTACGGTCAGTTAGTAAGGTTACCAGTTACTAGAACTTAAAACTGCGCTAAAATATAATCATTTCTCATACTTTAAAAACACTTTTTCCTATTATTCTCTCATTTTTCTTTATAAATACGCTGTATTAACATTTCAGATGTCAAGATCTCGTATGATTTGATTTAGCTAATTTACTAATTTATTTATTCTGTTTCGTTCTCATTACAATTACAGTTCCACATAACACCTATGTGAAACATTTACAAATGCTTAGCTATAACCAATGGAGTGACATGTACTATCAACTGACTGTTGCCTTTAATACAATTTTGCCTATATTCCTGCAAAATTTAAAGCCAAAAGGTCATAACCTATACAAGATAATAATGCGGACGGACTGAGAGATAGACAGAGTAACAATGGGATAGATAGATAGACAGATAGAGAGACATTACATTTTTCAGCTTCACGAATGATACGCTTTGTTAACGCTAATCCAGTAACCGAAGAAGAAATAAAATATTCTACCGGAATGGAATGAATTCACATGTTTTCTTGTTAAAATACTGATGTATAGCAAATCAAAAATAGACAAAATATAAATTATGAAGTTAATTCCGGTAACGAACGAGACTGAAGTCTGCTAACTAGGCGTATCCACAATAGTGCTACCGGTGAATCAAATTCTTCTTAGAGAGACAGGCGGCTTCTAGCCACACAAGACTGAGCAATAACAGGTCTGTGATGCCTTAGATGTCCTGGGCCACACGCGCGCAATGCTGAAGGAATCAGCGTGTCTTCCCTGGCTGAAAGGCACGAGTTACCTGTTGAAACTCCTTCGTGCTAGGGATTAGGGCTTGCAATAGTTCCCCGTGAACGAAGAATTCCCAGTAAGCGCGAGTAATAAGCTCGCGTTGATTACGTCCCTGCCATTTGTACATACCGCCCGTCGCTACTACCGATTGAATGATTTAGTGAGGTCTTCGGACTGGTGCAAGGCCATGCCTCGTCCGGAGAGATGACCAAAGTTGATCATTTAGAAGAAGTAAAAATCGTAACAAGAAGTTACTACTTAATTGTTATATTCTTTTATTCGATAATTTATTATTCTTATTTCTTATTAAAATTAGTATGTCCAGCATAATAGTTGGCTACCTTCTTTACAGTTCCATAACATTTTTAGCACTAATATTTTTTTAAGTTAAACTAATACTGACAGGTATGCAGGTGTGTTTGCGATCTTCTTAATGGTAATTTAACTTTCCAATATACTCCTTTTACACCATGAACTAAATGAACTAAAGGACGACACCGATTGTTCCAAATAATAGTCACGTATGTAAGATAAATCAAATAAAAAATTTAACTATAATAGGTGCAGTAAAAAGTACTTCTAAACTATGACAGAAAAGGTGAAGTCTTAAAATTCAAACATCTTAGGAGTACATCACTTATGGACAAATTATATGATCAATCGTCTCTATTATGCTTAGAAATTGTTTTTATTTACGCGGAATAGATAATAATAAACAAGGGTCATTTGAAAAAATTTTATCTGAAACTTTTTAGTATTTTTTATAATGAAATACTTTAAAGTTAGTCGGAATAGGTATAAAAATGTAAGACAAAAACTTAGGTCTCATTGTCAAGATGCTATCCGGTGAGGTTGAAGGCCGCAGACGCTAAGGACGTAGACGATTCACATATGCCGGGCGTAGGCTATGTGATTCTCTCACCACAGGTTTCAGCCACTACGTAGTCCAGGGAGAGGCCCCGAGTGACAAGCTGTACACCTCAGCCACGCTCAGGCCGCAGTTACTCGGAGTGATCAGCCCGCCTTTGAGAGTCCTCCAGATAGCAAGAAGCAGCCGGTTACTCAGCACAACCCACCACAAACAACAGTATGACGTACAGGGAGTAAATCCAGGTTATTTGTGTTGTGAAAGAGAGATATGTCGTCTGCGAAACTATAACCACACTGCGAAAAGTATCCACGGAACGATTTTCTTTAATATAATTTAAAATGAACTAAGTTTGGAACACAATACATATATATTATACGGAACGTATGACCTAAAATAAGATACAATCATAAACATAGGAGAGTTGAAATCTATTCTAACTAGACTTTTCTACAATTCTCACATTCTGTACAATGTAACGTAATGGTTCTTCCGTGATCGTGGTTAAAACTATAAAATAGGTACAACATTGAAAAACATACGCGACTTTAAATTGTTCTAATGGTTTATATCTTAAATCTTATAATACTGTCAGACACATAAGCATCTGTATAATTTGTTTATATGATTTTGGATTGAAGTCCATGACATTCACATAAGTAGGTCTAATTGACCTAACTATGGATGGAAGTGTATAGAGTGATCCCCTAGAGCACAATCAGGCGAAATCATGCTGTGTGGGTTTAGTTTTTTTTAAATATATTATTATTCTTAAAGTGATTAAATATAATCGTTAAGTTTAGTATTTGTTTGTTTTTACGTTTCTCGACATTGCAGAAATTGTATTCACCTATTGGTATAAATTGTATTATTTAAAGTGTCTAACTAACTTGTCTAACTAATTTAAGTGAACTAACTTGTTATGGTGATCTGTACATTATAAGAAAATAAATTGGATTTTTACTCCTAAATTTGTAGGAAATATTTAAATACACTGCCAATTATTCAAAATTTTGAACGAAAAACCATTAATATTTTATACAAAACGGCCGTAATTTAATCTTACTCTTACGCTAAAAAATATTTATAGTTTTATATGTACGAAATTGTATTATATACTAGAATAATTTATGTTAACGTAGTAAAACTGTTTAACGATTTCCTGTTAATTTAAATCGTAAGCATTCGATGCATGTAAATATCATATGAACTTGAAATGAACTGCACTTTAAAAAGTAATAAATAATAAAAACCTATATAGACCCTGGTTCCTCATAACAATAATCTTTAAAATCTACGAAATATTTCTGTAAGTAAACAAATTAGCAGTAGTGTAAACGGTTAAAAACTAATGAGTCTGAACAGTAACATATTAACACATACACCATAACCTAACCAGGGAAAAATCTTTAGAATTGGTCTTTATTCAAATGTGTGTCTGTATGGTAGGTACTCATATTAGTGTATAATCACTTATATCGTACAAATTTCGTTGAATGCATGTTAGCAGAATTGAGGTAAAACCACAAGTGAAGGTAAAAGGTTATGACTAGAATACAAACAAATTTTATTAATAATATAAGCAATAGATATGGAAGTCATGTATATCTATGGTAACGACAAAGAAATGGTTTAAGGTGAAATAGTATTTTGGACATTAAAGTTATATATCAAATGTCTCACAATCTCAGCGCAGAGTGTAACCATTAACAAACATGCAAAGAGGACCAGGACCAGGATCAAGACTTGCACATGAGTTACTTGCATGAGAATGTTTACACTTCTACAAATTGTTTATTGAGTTTATTTCTAGGACTGGGAAATTCCTACCGTATTCATGAAATCCCATTCTTGCTTTTTAAAGAAAAGCTAGAAAACTTTTGATTTGTGCTATTGTTAACCCGTGTACCCAAACGTGCAGGGTGAGTTGGTTTACAATTTTCTTCAAAAGACAACAACATTTATTTATATTTACATACTAGTTATGTAATTATTTGTATGGTTTTTTATCCTTCTCTTTTGAGTTTTACAGTTTTTTTTTATTACGAGTGGCTACAGTAAAATAAATTCCACCTTCAACTTGTCAATAGTTTTTCTAATCTAATGGTTTTAGTATAGATTTTTGTTTTATATGCCAATAACGTAATCGGTAGTTTGTTAGTGGACTGTTCTTTATATTTTAAAACTGGGTTAAATTAGGATAGTATGGTTAAGTAGATCCTAAGCATGTTTTTCTCACCTTCAGCAAACGAATTGCATTTTATACTCCACCATCCTTTTCGTTCTTTCAATATGTATTTAATAAAATGATAAACTCACACACTACATACATTGTTGAGTAAAGAGATCTGGTAAATTTATGAAAAATAGGCAGATAAACTATTGAGGCATTACTATGCACACATTTCTTCAGTAACGGTAAACAACATTTATGAGTGATTGATTACATTTAGATACAGAGAAAATCTGTACAATACAAAAGATAATGCCCTTTTATTATTTTAGCTCGATATAACGTGAGCACATCTTAATTATGTGGAATTGAACGTAAACAAATGGTAAGATATTTTATATAACCTATATTAACCATCGTATAGTAATTAGTGTAATTAACCAACTTGTGTCAGTGAATTTATTTTGTAATAATTGATGGAATCATTTAACAGAATTTTATGATATATAATGTTCACCAATTATTCCTGAGAATTTCACACTTGTATTTTTTGGACTAGGCCTATGAAATTTTATTGCAGTATGTTTTGTCTTTATTATATAAACCAATTGAGGCTTTTGTTGTACACTATGAATTGAATTGTCTAAGATAAGGTTTTAAAAATGTACATTATAGCATGGGTATAACAAGGAAGTATGTGGGATCTTCCAGAATTTCGTGATCAAGGCAATTTTGGCACTGACTTAGAATTTACTCCTGAAAACTGGAGTCTGTATCTGTCGGAAGGGATGCAAAAAATAGTTGTCAACGAAGACGTTAAAACCGAATTCCGAGTCTGTTTAAGACCATAGACACCTACAGAAGAGTTCTGACTGGTTTTCCAATTGCCAAAAAAACTCTAGTGAAGTGGTGTCCGGCATATGAAGACAACTTCGGTAAGTTTGGCAGTCCTATACTATGTAAAACTATAACCTCCCGAGCGTTTTATATAACTTCTCCTCTCCTATTTATAAATTCTTGTAATTTAGTCTTCTTTGTAATTGTGCCCATGACATCTCCTATACTAGTCCGAACGATCTAGCGTATTCAGCTTTGTAACATTAATTCTTAAATAATTTTTTTCAATAATTTTTTTTTAGATTTTGTAAAATGGCCAGGTTTAACTGCGTGGTGAATTGTAAGATTGTAACTTAAAAGAGTAATTATATAATTTTTTAACATTTTTACGACAACCTTCATGTTTCATTTACATTATTTATTCTTTAACTGAAATAAACACATGTACCAAACGGTTTATAATTAAATAAATGATATACTAATGTGCTTTTTAAATTATATCGACAATGATTTATAAAACAAAAACAATCAATATATCTTATATACACGTATAGAGTTATTACCATTACAATGATATAGTTTTTACCTTTAAAAAGATTAACCTATGCTATGTTACAACATCCCTGCTACATCTAATACAAACCTGGCCTTCCGTGTGAACGAAGCTTTCAAGATTCAGAGTCAAACGTGTGATGATCCGTATTTGTGTACTATTATTTTTAATAAGATTTAAGAGAAATATTTTAAAGTTTATAACTGTATTCTAGATGGTTTTAACTAGATATACCAAAGCAGTTTTTTAATCTATGTAAAGTGTTATAGTTGCAAATAGACAAATTATTTAGCAATACAGTAAAATTTTATATTTAAAAGTGTCTCCTGTATACAATATCTCAACTATGGTGTTTTTAGGACATAAAGTATAACGTAGGACAAACATAAAATTTAAAAATCATGTTAAAATTACTTTACTTTTTAATTTTGAATTAAAACTGCCCTATTGGAATACATATTTTAAATTTTTTCTTTTTTGTTTTATATCTGATTAAATAATTATGGTACTTTTTTCTCATAGGCTATGCCCGTTAGGGACGTTTACCAAGTAATCTTTAAAATTTTTCTTATTGAAATTTTGTGGTAATTAATAATTTTATTTTATCTTTTATTGTATTTACAGGTTGATCTCTATAAACGTATATGTATATTGGGCAACTACTGTAGCTGTAATGTCAACGAGTAAGTTACGATAAATGAAATATTACTAGACCAGACCGAAATATATTCAACAGTGTGTACTCTAGAACCATTTTACAGAGGACTCCCATATTAAACTTTTTTGGTTAAGTCAAATGTTTTATGGTGCAGTGATTTCAAAATTTGATAATCGTAATGGCCACAGGCATGAAGACCAGGTCCAGGACCAGGATCAGGCAGGAATCACATGGATGAGTTACTTTTGTAAATTAGAAATCGCAATTTCTCCACTATCTCTTGCTACCCAAACCAGTTTTAGTGACTATTAATCACAGTAATAGATATGGGAACATGTGTAATAATTACGCGGTTTTACAAAGCAAATTGAATTTTTATATTGTATTTATTATTGTGTTATTATGTAATTTTTTTTAAACTCCAATAAAATCTTTTTTTTAATACTAACCTAGTGTTTTGAGCTGTTTTAATCCTCTCTGTACCCAAAGCGCACAGGGAGAATTTGTATTTAATGTACCTGTCAATCATCATTACATGATAATAATTTATTAATCAATTTTATGTAGTTGATATAATATATGTTTATGAAAAGTATTTTGTAACTTGTATTTTACAACAAATTTTCTTGTTTACATATTTAAGTATGTAAATTATAGAAAATGAGTTAAAAAAGGTGTATGCTAGCTGACTATGATTGAAATGTCTATCTAAGATTATGTTTAATTGTTAAAATTCAATAAATTAAAAACATATTGTTCGGAGATTATAAGAGAAATATGGTCTTTATTTTTAAAACTATTCAATTATTTTCTTAAATTAACACCAGAGTTCTATTATGTACTAAAATAAAAAAAGAAATGGGAATTTCAATTTACATAGTAATGGAAACGTCGTTTTAGATTGCAATGTCACTTAAAATATTAAATGTATCTCTGTAAAAAATTATAAATTAACTTGTGTTTCACCTTATATTTAAGGTGGTTCAGTTTCATCCTAACCAATAACGTTAGTTAAATTGTATAAGATATTTCATATGAAAAATTTACCAATGCGGTAAACAAGAACAAATAAGACCTGGTACTTTGTTAAAAGTTACGGATTTTCAAAACTTTTCAATGCCTTTTCATTATCCTTAACATACTTAATCCAGTTTTCTTAAACGTCTGTCACACTTATCGTCCAGCTATGACGGGTTCTTAGCGTCTTTACTTTCCAGAACAAAGTTCCTTTGTAAAGCAGACATGTTTATTTTGAAAATATCATATTTTTTGTACAAGTCTATTTACTCAGTACTTTATTTTAGACGTGCCATGTCTGTGAACATGTGTATTTTAAATTGCTTACTTTAGTGCAACACAGGAATATTACTAGTATGTAGTGTCTTGGATTAAAAAATGGCACAATAATGAGTTGCCTATTTTTATTTTAAAAAGCGATGAACTTT
Organism: Homalodisca vitripennis; assembly: GCF_021130785.1. NCBI lineage: Eukaryota > Metazoa > Arthropoda > Insecta > Hemiptera > Cicadellidae > Homalodisca > Homalodisca vitripennis. The sequence goes on from NW_025776375.1 coordinate 118,091, forward strand.
ATGATATCATTGGCAGTAGATAAAACAATAATGAATAATAATTTTTACCAATAAACATAATATAAGCATATTTATTGCTGGATTTTGTATTATATTAATCCGAGATGGGTCATAATTATCCTGTCATTCCAAGAGAAGTATAAAAAACTTATTTTTAAATATTTTTGTCAATATTTTTATATTATTTAATGCAGTTCTTTTAGTGAAACTGATAAAGTAATTTAAGTGAATTGGTATAAAAAGATCATCGTTTGTTTAGCATTAACTCCTTAAATCTTTCATGCTTTTCTACAGTTGTGATAATTGTTTACTGTTTTTATTAAATCTCTATATTTTAGATTCACAGTTATTTATTAATTTCCCGGTCTGTTGGGGGTTTTCCTTAAATTTCCATTGATTTGCTTTATATATTGAAATTAATAAATTGAATATTATTGTATCATTTAACTCAGGTGATAATATAATGGTAGAAATAAAAGCAATGGAAGCTAAATGTGTCTTAAATGAATAACGCATTAATATAAAATTAATAGACTTTATAATATGCAAACCTAACACATACATTTTTATTTAATAGGTACTTAATTTCTAAGTTCAAAATAGAATGAATTATTTTCTGTTTCGTCGTGAAATCTTTTGTTCAAAATGGCAATGAAATATAAATAAATATTAAATAGCGATGTAAATTAAACTGTTTTCTTTAAAAACATTACTATATTGAAAATTATTAAATTTCTTATTCTAAATCTTTTTTTTCAATAGAACCGAACCTTAAATATTATATTTTTTCAATCTGTACTTTACTAGTTTCTCGGTACTCATTATGTAATTTGAAGTAATTAAATGATTCTATTCAAAACTTTGATACAAGTATAATTAAATGTATAAAAGTGCTTTCCTACTTAAATTTTGAATTAGGGCTACTCTATAGGAATACATATTCTAAGTGTTTCCTGTTGTTTTATATCTGAATAGCTATTTACAGCGGCTTCGCACTTTTTTGTAAGCTTTTCCCGTTAATGTGCATTACTGGTGCAAGTGAATTAATTATAATTCAAACGTCGATATGGAGTTTGCCTTGTTGCCACGATCAAGAAAGTCCATGTATGTTTATAGCTATTGTACACGTGCATGTACTTCATTATAAAATGGTCGAGCTTTAAGATCAACAAGAAACTTATCTTAAAGGCAATGTACATATTAAATTAGCGCCTTCAATTATTGTTTGGCTATTTATCAACGTAACTATCTCGTAATTGCAGTTTATAATATGCAGGCGCTTCGAAATCGTTTATCTTTTGCAGCGCCGCCGCCTGCTGGAGAGTTACATCATTGGCATAGCATATAAACCTTCACCATGTAAGAAATATACACATACAAATTTTCATAAAGAACACACACACACACACACACACACATATACACACACACACACACACATATATATATATATATATATTTCTCTTCCATAGTACAATGAAAGGAGATGGGAATTTAAAGTTATATAGTAATGGAAATGTATTATTAAATTTCGATGGCTTTAAGAATATAAAATCGGTCTCGATAACAAATAATAATTTAATTTGTGTGTCATGACAAAATATAATAAATCAGTATGTATGCTGAACTTGTAAATCGAGAGCAAACCCTGGTGGAGGTTAACCATTTTCATAATGCCTTATTAAGCATTTCGTAAACAACATAATTAAATAACAGTATCAATCAATATCATTATTCGTCATAGAATTTTAACTGTAATTTATTATACATTACAAGTTAGTATTTATTGTAGTTTAGATTCATCCTAACCATTAAAGTTATAAATGTATGTATCAAATATATGATTAAATGAAAATCACTAATGCCGTAAACATGTAAAAATAAGACCCGATACTTTGCAAAAAGTTGAATTTTGTTAAAACTTTTCAGAGCCTTTACATTATTCTTAACATAGTTGATACAGATTTCTTAAACAACTGTATAGTCTGCCTTTTAACTCTCTCTTACGAAAGAGCTTATTTAACTCTCATACAAGGGTCTAAAAATAATAATAATTTTTTAAAACATGTTTTGAGAACAACCTTACCATTTGCTTGTTTGTACTAAATTGTAAGATCTTGTTTTTTTTCAAGAAGCTGGTGTTTAATTTTATATGAGTAGTATAGTGCGATACCTGCAGTAGTGTATTCTCTTCCTTTTCAAGACTTCCAATTATCCATGATAAAATAAATACATGGATTCTTTAATTACACCAAGGAAGAATTATTCTAGATATTATCCTTAAAGCTACGTTTTCCTAGTTCCGCGACTGGGCTTTTTGCGCAGCGTGCTCCGTGCTCCGTAACTGACGAAACCACCGGTTCTCTGAAAACCAATGGAGGTGTCTTCCTAGCTACGCGCGCTGCGTGGCCTTTGCTGCGCGACTGGGAGCACTGCCTCGAGAGCAGTCAATCACGCACCGCGCAGCAGGGCTGACGACTGTGTGTATATTATTATTATGTACACTTTCATGTTAACTCGAACAAATTTAGATGAATCAAATTAATGCTTATAGTGAACAGATGAGATAATGTACACGTTCTACTGATGGTAATACAAATCTTTAAATTTGGCGTTTTTAAACCTGAGGTAGTGAACATTAAAATAAATAAACTCTTATCCCCTTAATTACTAAGCTACAAAGTTTTGCTCACATTACAAAGGTTTTTTTTCTGATACGGAGCTTTTATTTTATTTGAGTAGTAAGCTCCATTAAAGTAATTAGTAAAACTGCTTCTTACTTTAAACCCTTCTGCTTTAGCGTAAACTCCGACATAAGCCAAAGGCATCATGTTTTGTGTAGGAAGTTCGTGCTGCGGAAGAGTCACTTGTCCTTTTGGGTTTGCGTGCAATAAAGTCATCCCTGATCCAGTTATGAAGACAGCAACTTACGATTATGACTAAGTCGACTGTTTTTGGTTTCAAGTTTATTGGTGTGAAAAAAAATTCTGAAAATGAGACACAAAATACAAAATGCATTTTCAGTTACTCTTCCAGCACGGCAAGTGGCGTAGTTAAAGTGTCGTTTATGAACATCTGCGATTGCTTGTTTGTGCGTGTAGGGTTTCATGACATGATTGCCCAGTGCTTCTTCTCCTACTGCAACAAATGGTAGCTTAATTTCAGAAGAAGGTAGGTTTTCAGGAGGTGGGAAAATAGTTCCTTCTTGAATCAATTTCCACATTTTAGACTTTTTTTAAGATTCCAGCATCTCCTTCTAGCCGTATTCTCCGACATTGGTCAGTACAAATTTGCAGTTTGCGTTAGCCATAGCAAACAATGCAATGGAGAAAAAGTTCTTAAAATTGTGAAAAAGGGATCCTGAATCAGCTGGTGCAACTATCCTTACGTGTTTTCCATCTATTGCAGATATAAAATTTCGGAAATCTCAGTTGACCCAGAATTCTTCGGCTTTCTGTTTTCAATCAATCTCCGATGGTGGTGGCAAATGCACATGTTCTATTTTGTCCTTGACAACTGTCAAAGCGTCTGGGACAAAATTTGATATTGTAGACGCAGAAATTCTGTATTGGAAAGCCAATGATCGGTATGATTCTCCCGTAGCCTGAAACCTGAAAAAATAGAATTGTATACAATTTTATAAAAGAGTAACAGCAATGTCGACATCCTTGTCCATTTCCTCGTCTGCGAAGAGCAATAACTTTGCAAAAACATTCCTTTTCCGGTCCATATCAATGAAAACTGAACATTTCTTCAAAATATGAAAACTGGACGAGGAGAGAGTTTAAGTCGCGCGTTACGCTGCGTAAAATGACAAATCCCAGGAAAACACATTTGCGCTGCGCAGTATTTTAAGTGTGCTTCAACTAACCACGCGGCGCACTTGGCCTTAATTACGTAGCACGGAGCAAGCCCTGTCGCGGAGCTAGGAAAACGTAGCTTAAATCCTTGCTAATGGTCAAAATCTTTACAACTACTTATTTTAAGTTACTTATAAGTGGAATTCTGCCAAATAAGGCTTACAAGTATTACTTTAAGATATTAAATATAAAATTATTTCTTACCACGTTTCTACCAAAATAGAGTAATACTGTATTAAATGATATCTTGGGGAGTGGGCCTATTGGGTCCAATGTTATATGAAACTTTTCCTACAAACTTAATCATTTAGTAAAATTTTAAAATTGATTTAACAACTGTTAATGTTGGCTCACACACCGCGGCGTCGGCATCTTGGCTCGACATTGCAGCTGTAGTCGCAACAGGGAAGATTAGAAATAAAGTGTTGGAGCAAAATCATTCTACTCGAAGTTGAACAAACATATTATCTTTGTTGCGTCGCATAAAAGTGCTAAACTATAATAAGAAAAATGAAAATTTCACTTAAGCACAAAACGGGTGAGAAGGTAACCTGTAATTTTTTGAACGGCTACAAAATTTAAGAGAGAAAACATTACTATGCGTGCCAATTATATTATTATTATTTGGCCAAGAATTTAGTCCCTATAACATCGGAGAAAATAATACTTACTATTAATGAGTAACTGGGTTTCGAAAATGCATATAGTGTTTAATGCGACTAAATACTGGCAAAAGCTTATTCTGAACTGAATCATGGAAGACGATGTGGTTCCCCTCAGAGCAGATTCAGGAACAAATGTCCCAATGAATGCTGGAGAGCATAAGCATCAGTTAATAACAGGATACACTAACAGTTTACTCTAAGCAACTAAACAAAAATACTCTCATACAATTTACGTTAGAACCTTATAAATTCGTAGAAGTAGAACCCTACATCCGGATGTTTTAAAAACCTAAACATGGTGTAAGAGTTTTTTCGAAAGATACCAAATATTTAGACAAATTAGTAGTTATAGACACATAGAGGCACAGGTCAAATTTAAGTGAATGTTTAATATTATACATTTCGTAATAGTAGCTTAAGAAATTAAATTGAAAAATGAAGTTAATTATGAAATAAAATGAACATTTAATTATAATTAATAAGAAAGTAATTATTTGCAGGATAATACAGATATTATTAATCACTGAAAAATGCTCCTGGATATATAAGAATGAAAAATTCCATTTTCTGGAAAGGTAAATTTTAACAAATTAGATTATTCTTTGCCCTAATTCTCTGTGAAACGTTTGCTTTGAGTAATTACTTTAGCCAACGAGTAAACCGAGTCGGTTAATTGGGTTGGAGAGATGAAACATTACTCGGTGAGAACCCGGGCTGAAAGAGTAATCAAGCGGAGAGAGCTGATTGTTTAAATTATCCTGAAAAACTGTCCTGCCAGCAAAATTGTTAGCTTTATCTCCACGAGTTCACTCAGTATTATATCATTGTATGCTTATGAATGTTTTAGCAGACATGTAAGTGAAAAAGCCTTTGAAAAACATTCTATAAAGTAGTCAAACGTTTGGTATATATTGTACTACTGCTTTAGATTGTTGAAAATGTCGATCATTTAACATCGAAAGAGACAAAAATATTTCAAAAAAGAGATAAAGACTTAAAAGGATGTCTCCTACCCTAAGATATATGTTTCTTTTCGGGAATAAATTATAAAATAGAGTAGAAATATAATTTGGAAATTAGTAACATGGTCTGAATATGTAACATTTACTACTAATTGATATGAAATTACGTATTAATTACTATTACCATCACACTATACATTTGATATGGTAAAATCCAATAAACCCATTGTTAATTCTACTATTAAAGCCCTACTAAAGATTTACTGAAAAAAATAAAAATAAAGATAATTAAAACTTTACACTAGACACAACTTTATTAGTATTAAATGATACAACAGTATAATTTAGTTTACTGTTATGAAATTAGTGTTTATTCAAATTTATTATGTCTAAAAGCTATAAACTTTATACAAATTCAAACTTTTGTGTTATTTTTGTGACTGTGATTACAATGTTTTATAAAAAAAGAGCAGCGACCTGAGTGTGACTTCCAATACACAAATAATGGGAGAGTAGGTCCAATTATAATTACTAGGAAAATTCAATAAATAATTAACAAAATTACTTTACTATTCAAAGAGGACGTTTTAAAACCCTTGATATTGCAGGTTGGCCATAAATATTGCAATGTTTTTTTTTTTAATCTTAATTATAAAAAGTTAGGAATACGCCATACCAAACGTCGCCTTCTCCATGCATCTCAAACTGGTCCATGTTAAAGTTAAATGAAAAAATTCAATTCGATATTTAAATTTGCCTTATAAATGTCCTACGTAGAGATATGCAAAACATAAATATATCAACCACCCCAATTATATGCTTCACTAAAGTTCAGCCAATAATTTTGCGCCAGTGTTAATTTATTCCTAAAGAAGCAGTAAAAAATATTAAATATATAATTGAAAATGTAGAGTATCTGTTTTTCGGGGATGAAATAATTTTTATGTAAAATGTACATATAGATCTTTAATATAACATTCCTGACGGCAGTAAAAATTTACTTTGTATTTCACAGACTGTGATGCCAGATAATTTGATAAGAAGCACTAAAAGATTAGTTGATAGCTTTTCTCATAATTCTAGTAATTCTCAGGTCAAATAAAAACTGAAAAAGATGACGACATGACATTTTTAAAGTAAGTAAATGACAAAATACTGGAGGCAATGCTATTTTTGGTTTTTTTTTTATAGAAAACACATTAATGTCTCGAGGAATCTTTTTTGATAGCTAGTGATATTCTAAAACCATATTAGAGTTAAATTTCAGTTCCGGATGTCTTAACCTTTAACCAATTTACTCTAAAAATTTAACATATTTAACTCTAGTTTTATTTGGACATGATTACAAAGTTTACGAAATTTCCCTGAAATACGCGTAGATCCTTAAGGCATCATCAAAAATGTAATTATCTCATTGTTTTAGATTTCATGTGAAAAAATTACCCAAAAAATCAATTATAAAACCTTAAAAGCGTTAATTGCAATAGTAATTATACTAACATTTTCCTAAAAATTTAATATATCCCTTTTAAAAATAATTTCGGGAATCATAAGTAATTCAAAGCACCACAGTTTTTTTAGATGGTTCGTTTTTATATGTTAATAAAACTATAAATAATATTAAAATTCAATTTTGAAGGAATTTCAATAAAACATTTTAGTCGTTGAAATAAATGGCCCGTAATACCGCACTCAGATGAGCCACGGTTCACAGGTTAACGATACGCTTGAACTGACGTCTGCGAGATTTTAATGATGAACTTCCTTCTGCAAAATCTGCAGAGGGCCATATTTAATGACTGCAGCAATAAAAATTATTTTAAGGGAAGGAGCTAAATTGGATAAATATGCAAATTAAATTAGGTTTCCACTGTAATTAAACTACTTTATCTTATATTTTCAAGATGTAAAAATTTTAAATTTGTACTTGCACTTTATAATTGGCAATTTGTAATTTTTATGTTAGAAATTAATTCTATTATTTCAGACGTGTTTCAGAGTAGGACTCGTAATGATCGATTAATATAGGAATAGTTTATTCATGGAGGTATTGTATTTAACATTAATTAGTTTATTATAATTTAAAAAGAGAACGTGATGGCCTTACAAAAATCATAAACAAAACATCAAGAGCTTTTCTGAAGTTTAAAATTAAGCGCTTAGCTAACTTGGCTTTTAACAACTCCACTCCATCACAACTACTTTTTAACATGATACGCTTTTACAAGACTACCATCAAGTTAAGATCCTTTGTATAGCATTCAGCTCCAGTTCACCTTCCTTTTAGTGCAGCGTCTTAAACTGATGCAGACTGTTTGTTTTGAGCTTCTTCGTCGCCGATTCTTTTTGGATCTCTTCAAAATAACATTACAGGACACAGATTTCAGAGGCTGCACTTAACTGTAGCTAAACTTAACATTAACGTTGAATCCATCTTTTCCACCATGGCTACTTTAAAATACTAGAAAATTGGTAGCTCCAACGCGGTTTGGGATTGGGTCTTAAACATGGTAGGGCATTCTAAAATGTACTTAATGAGATAATTCTAATACATCTTGACCTATATCGCACTCTATTTTGTAGTCTAGGGGTCTTAGATGTGCAAATGGCGCAAAGAGTTCGTTTTGAGCTTCTTGCCGCCGACATTTTTGGATCTCTTTAGACGAACATGTCTACAGATTCAATACTTAAGTCTGTGACAGTGTCACACTGTATAGGAGATAAAGCCAGTATCCACATTGAATACATCAATTATTTGTATATCTAACATATATATAATTTGTAAACATATACTATGAAATCAGTCAAAAACCACTATGATTTCATACGTGTACGCAAGAGATAACAAGTCTAATTTTTATTCAAATAAAGATGTGTTTACCCGATAATTCCATATAGGATAAATATATATATATATCCTGTATAGGCAATAAATTATACATTATACGTATGAGACAAAAATTAAAATATTAAAAATTAAATAGCATTTTAGATTTTATTGTAAGAAAATACTGTTTATATTTCCATTATAATAGCAAAAGAGATGTAACTGTTTAGTTGAATCCCATGGTAATAATAAGAAAAGGAGTTACACAAAAGTATCATGAGTTTATATAGTATCATAAAGTGAGATTTATTCATATTCCATACTGTATTCAACTGAAGCACTATTGTATCGGAATTACGGTATAGTTATGTCTCTATCGATACATTTATAAAATTGTGTTTTAGTGATTTTATCGCATTATTCTTTTCAAATAAGTTAGATCACGATGTAGGTTGATACATAGAAGGAAATTATTATTATTATAAAAAAATTCAATATCCCTTCCTTGTAATCGGAATTCCGGTTATCCTACACACACACACACACACACACACACACACACACACACACACACACACACACACACACACACACACACACACACACACACACACACACACACACACACTCACACACACACACACACACACACACACACACACACACACACACACACACACACACACACACACACACAGTGTTGTGCTGGCAGCCGAGTAGTGCAGACGTATTGTCAGTTTCTCCGCAACATAACCTCTACCCGCCGCTGCGATGAGTGATTGCGCTACGTGCAACGACCCGCTTCCAGGACCAAATGAGTGTGCCAAATGTTCGGTATGTGATTTGTATTTTCATTTTGAATGTGCCGACATTCTAGAATCGACATGGAAACCGAATGGGACAGGCTGAGCGTGAACTCTTGGAGGTGTAAGTCTTGTAACGTGAAAGCTAAAATACCAAAAGACTTAATAAACCAAATGCATACTGATTTTTTGCAAAAAATGGAGACAACCATCAGGGAACAATTTTCTAGTTACGAAAAAAAATTTAGTGAAAAGATGTCTGAATTCTCAGAATCGATGAATTTTTTCTCGGCTAAAATAGACGAGTATGAAAAAAAATTAGTGAATTTGTAGGTAAAGTCAAGTCTCTAGAAAAATCCCACAGCGAACTTTCGGCTGAAAATTCACTCCTCAAAAAAGAAATCTCCCGAGTGTAAAATTCAATTGTTACAACTTGAACAATATAATCGGAATAGAAATGTTCAAATTGATGGCGTTCCTGAACAACCCAACGAGAAGATGTGTGATATTGTCCAGACACTATCTAACTCAGTGGGCGTACCCATTGACTTTTGAGAGGGATGTGCAGGCCATACACAGGATTCCGACAAAAAACGTGATAAAGGCCCAAAACCTATAATTATCCAGTTTTCAAATCGGCAAAATCGTGACCTGCTTCTGAAAACTTGCAAAAAAGCTAGGCTTGAGTCAACTACATTTGTAAGGGATATCCCGACCACAAGAGTATACGTAAATGAGCATCTCACTGCATTTAACAAAAATATTTTATACCACGCCAAAAGACTTAGGGATATGAATTACAAATTTGTTTGGGTTACAGAGGGAAAAATATTTGTTAGGAAGTCCGAACAAGAAATAAAAATTCGTATATCTTCCCTTGAGGATATCTAACCAGCCTTGGATTGACGATACAATAATTTTAAGTGAATTATTAGCAGTTTAAAAACTCCCGAGCCGTTAAATGAGAAGCCGAGATTTCAGTGACGATAGTTTAGGGATATTTCACTTGAATATTCGAAGCTTACGAAGGAACTTTGATGAACTTGTGATTTATTTAAGTGGTTTGTCACAACATTACAAAATTATAGTATTGACAGAGGTGTGGATAAAGAGTGGAGAGGAGGTGAAGTATCAATTGCCCGGATACGACCTGATACTACAAGATCGACCAGATAACCAGTCCGGTGGGGTCGTTATCTACGTGGACTGCGACCTCCGCTGCACTCACCGCCTTATCTTGCTGTCCACTGCTGAGATAATCAATATCACTTTCACAGTAAAATTATAATAATACGCTCTTGGACATTTCATTATAATATGGTATATATCGTAATTGTAAATTTTTATTCCAACACTTTAAAACTGACTTTGAAAATATTTTAAGATTGTCCCATAACCCAACAATTATTATAGGAGATTTAAATAATTTGTATATTAAATAATAATAGCTCAGGTAAGGACTATTTAAATCTATTGTCATCCTATGGATTTATAAGCTATGTTAACGCCCCCACTAGAATATTTAACAGCGCTTCTTCTTGCCTTGACCATGTGTTTGTAAGAAATTCAAAGAATATAGAGTTTAAAAGTAGAATTTTTAAATTTAAGTTTAACAGACCATTTTGCTGTAGAATTGAAACTGTCCCAATTAGACTGTAATATTACCAGTAGGAATTGTTTTTATTAAAGTAATAGACTATGACATGTTACGTAGACAGTTAAGTTTGGCTGACTGGGGTAACGTTTTCAGTGAACATGATGTGAACAAATGTCTGGCAGAATTTTATAGAGTATATTTGGAATGTCAGGAAGCCTCATCATACCTGAAAAAAGTTAACAGTAAAACTAGAAAACGAAATGCTTGGGTTTCTGATAATCTGATCTCTCTGATAAATCGTAAAAATGATTTATTTAAAACTTTTACTAAAGATAGGAACAATTTTGCACTAAAGATTGAATACAAACACTTTTCCAAAATCGTCTCTAGGAGAATAAGGCAGGCAAAGATTGATTACTTTTCATCTATGATTGATAGGGCAAATGGTGATTCAAGGAAATATTGGGACATTGTAAAAAAGAATAGTGAAAAAATAAAAAAAGTAAACTCAGTAAATTAATGGTAGATGGCAGTCTTTTGGAAATAGAGGGCAATGAGCGTATGATAGCCAATAAGTTTAACGACTATTTTACAAATATTGTGTCGGATTTAAGATCAAAAGAATTCGGATATGACCTATTCTTGAGGATCAGTCCGAATATAACTATTTTTTCTCAAAATTTGATTTAATCGATGAAGAAGTATTCAATACCATAGTAAAATGAAAAATAAACCAAGTTGTGGCCATTGACGGAATAAATATTATAACTATTAAAGAGAATATTAACGTATTATGTCCTTTACTTTGTAATATCTATAGAAAATCTTTTTCCCAAGGATTGGTTCCAGACGATTTCAAGGTAGCTTCTGTGACACCCGTCCTAAAGTCTGGTGACCCGTCAGAGGTGTCATCGTACCGGCCGATTTCAGTTATTAATACTATAGCAAAGATATTTGAAACAATCGCTAAAAATAGTTGCTGGACTATTTTAACACCTAGGTTACTTCTCTCGGAAAACCAATACGGATTTCTGCCGGGCAGGGGGACAGATTTGGCACTCGAGAAACACATTTCTAGTATAACGTACTCAAGAAACCAGGGTAAATACGTACTGGCCGTGTATCTTGATTTTTCAAAAAGCTTTTGATACTCTAGATAACCATATACTAGTCAATAAATTAAGAATGAATGGCATAGGTGGTGCTGCTTTGGACTGGCTCATGTCTCTATGTACTAAAAGAAGACAGATGGTAAAGATTGGTAAATCGTATAGTGAATCTTTAGAACTGCTCTATGGAACGGCTCAGGGGGTGGTGTACTTGGTCCAATTATTTTTCTTATATACATAAACGACCTATTAAAACTACCTTTACATTCATCAGTCTTTGCATATGCTGATGATACTGCCTTAGTGTGCTCTGCTTTCAACAAAGAGACACTAAAACTGAGGATTAAAAGAGGATCTGAGTGCGGGTGTCGGAGTGGCTAATTAAAAATAAACTTTTAATCAATATTTCAAAATCAAAATGTCTTGTTTTTTTCAATCAATCCAATGATAAAGATTATTTAAGAAATTATTTTAACTTAGTTTGTCATTCACATTGCTGTATGTATGAGTGTACCTGTTCCAGTATTGAGGTTGTGGATAGTGTGAAGTATCTGGGCTTATATGTTGATAGGTATTTGAAATGGGACCACCACATCAACTTTCTATCGAAACGGCTAAGGAAAGTAAATTACTCTTTATACCATCTTAAGCAGCACCTTAAAGATAAACACATGAAGCAACTGTATTTTTCTTGGTTTTGAGAGTATTTTAAGATTTGGATTAATACACTACGGTGGAACATTTAAAACAATTCTAAATCCAATAATAATGACGCAAAGACACGCATTACGCATAATGTTTGGTTTTACAAAGAACAAACCGAATTAGCCATATTTTTAAAGAACATAATATATTAAAATTTTGACCAGCTGTATAAGTTTTGCTTGTTAATGCATGTACATAAATATTTAGATCACCATAAAATCAAAGCCGTAAATAGAACAACACGCAGTTCCAGGTTTTATCAACTTGAATTGCCTCTTTTTGGTTCAGTTTCTCTAGATGCCAGTTCTGCTACATGGGCCCAACACTTTTTAACAAGTTCATAGCCTATTATGGCAATGAATTATTTTTTTGAGAAAAAGCCTAAAGTAAAAATGAAAGCATTAACTTATGTCACTGAAAGCGTGCCAGATTGAGATCAGAGTTGCTTAAATCGCCCCAATTATTTATTTATTTTATTTATTTAGTTATTCATTATCTTTTCTATCATATACTTTTGTATTTATTATTGAATAGAGCATACTTGTCTATGCTAATTCACTTTTACTGTACTTGTTATAAGTTTATAGTTTTTATATCATTGTTATTATTTATTTGTTATAATATCTATAGATTTATCTCGTTGTTATTATTTATTTGTTATAATATCTATAGATTTATCTTGTTGTTATTGTTTATTTGTTATAATATCTTATAGATTTATCATAATGTTAATTATTTATTGTTAAACATTGTATTCATACATTTATTATATTGTTACTGTTCATTTGTTATGTATTTATGGATTCATATGTTTGCTTATTTATTATTATACATTGTTGAAATTAGAGTTATTGTATAGGGGTAATTGTGGCGGAATCGGTGCGAGGTAATTGATTAATCAATTTCATGTGTAGTTTCAATGTATCTTTGTTGAATATTTGGCGTTAATGCATAGCACGATGGATTATACAGTAGATACCTCAATTCTTACAGTAAAAGTTTAAATTTCAGTCTGAAAAAAATCAACAAATTTCTACTTGTAATATAGAATGGACTGTTGCATGAGGACTGCCAGCATCAAACAGTAATTAACAATAATATAGTTTAAGATGTTCCCGCGCGCACCTTGCATGGTGCATTGGGAAAATACATTGTAAAATTATGAAATTTTTTGAATAAAGGTGGTTGTGAACTGTGAACTGTGTGAACTGTGAACACACACACACACACACACACACACACACACACTTTTTGTTGGTGGGTGACCATTTAAGTACTCTCTACTTGGCGTGGTTTGAGAGTACCCTGAGGTATGGTTTAATTCATTATGGAGGAACCTACCCAGCCATAATCAGGAACATTTATAATGTGTCAGAGACTTGCACTGCGCACGGTTTTATGGGTTAAGGCGGATGGAGAGCATGAGTTATTTGTTTTCTGAACATAATATTTTGAAATTTGAACAGTTATATGTTTATAGCGCTGTAATGCATGTTTTATAAATTTTTACAACAATATAAGTTTAGAGAAATTAATAGAGTTACTCGCAGTACACAATACATGTTTCTTGAAACACCATTTTTTGTAAAGGAAGTTTGTAGAAAACAACTATGTTATCAGGGACCTACAATGTTTAATTCAATAGTGCAGTATTATGGAAACAGCATAATATTTGAAGCTAAGCCTAAGGTGAAGATGAAGGTAATATCTTTTGTAGTAAACACAATTTAATGATATGAATATGGGTTTTTTGAGGGCAAATTTGTTTTTGTTTTTTAAACTTATGTGACTTATTCTCTTTGCATGTTCGTGGTTCTAGTCAATGTTGTTGCATTGTTCGAGTTTGTTCACTTTGGCCTTGTTATTTGTTATGCTGTTATTTATTATAGATATATTTATGGAGTATATAATATTTATTTTTGTGTAGGCTACTTGAGGAAGTTTATTGTTGTTGTTGTTATTTGTTGCACTGTTGATAAATATATATTTGTTGTTAAACCTTATTGTTATTTGTTATCGATGATGAAGTTTATAATTGCTGTTACCATGTTATATATTTTATATCATATAATAATTATTTGTATATCTTGCTATAGCTGTTATAAATCACGTAATTACTGTCGTAAGGACAGTTGTATAAATTATTAGTTTATATAGTACATGTATAATAATTACTTCAATCCCACGCGCAACCTATGAGTTGCATGGGAACAATAGAAAAATGTATTGCATGTTATTCCTGAATAAAGATAATTTGAACTTGAACTTGAACACACACACACACACACACACACACACGCGCGCGCGCGCGCGCGCGCACACACACACACACACACACACACATATATATATATATATATAAGAGTTTGCAGAGATAATGTTACATTTTAGAAAATCGCAAGAACTTGGTTTGGTTCGGCATTAAAAAGTAATAAGGTGTAAAAAGTTTTAAATTATAATCTATATTTCATGGAAACTAGGACACTATAAAACGTGACGTTGGATAAATCTTTTAGATTACCAAATCCCTTGAATACTGATAATTTAAAATCTCTCTGTTGAAAATAATCGGTAGAGCAGCTGCTGCACGCAGGGTTGAGATTACGCGGTTGGGCTGATATGTGTAAGACCTAATAACGGCTCTACCTTGGAATATTTTTACACTGTGGCAACATTTTACGACTGCATCAATAAAAAATTATTTGCAGTTAATTTTAATATTAATGTATTATGAAATAGAACTAAATGTGCTTTTACAATTAAACGTAAACATGATATTCATAATAAAATATTGAAAAACCTATTTGTTCGCAAATGTTCATTTTTTGTGTTGCACTTGTGAGCACAAGTGTTAATTTACTAGGCATGTGTTCCAGGTAAATTAAAAAAATTGTGAATCTAATACAAATCTATTTATGATGGTCTTGGAGGTAACATCCAACTTACATTATATACACACATAACCTGTTTAAGAAAAAATTTCATGGTTGGTGTGAGTTTCAGGTGTATTTCTTCTGGTTTGATATGTTTTAATCCGAACATCAGACACATAAAACTTAGAGTAACCGTCAAAAAACTATATTAATAAATTAAATACTTCTATTGTATGTGGTTAGCTGGTGGGAATATATCATTTATTTTCTGTCTTAATGTTGATTTTAAACGTGTTAAACCAAACATATAAAGTGTAAAAAATAACTATTTCATGTTTTAAACCCTTGTTATACTCTCCCATTTTGGCCTCCATCAGAACTAGTGAAGATATTGTTCGAGTTCTTTCTTAGAGGAAATGTCACTATCAATTTTAATACTAATCAGATTGTGTATGTAAACAATACAAATTAGCCCTCACCTCCTTTGATATGACCGAATAACTAATTATTTGAGCTAATGTTATACCACGTCGACATTTACATAAATAATGATTTTGAAAACAAAACTATATGACATATTTTAAGTTGGAATAATTTAAAACCTCAAGTTTAACCTGTGACACTGTGATAACGAAGAGCTAGGTTACCGTGACATTTACCAAACTCGCTCCGCCACCACTTTGTCACATGATGCGCTTTTACACGAGGATACTCAGGAGCGGTTTTGTGTTAAGGGTTTTACAGTAAGTTTAGTAATTAAACATTTTATGAGATATAAATAATAACTTTATAGTAGATAGAGTATAATTTAACTAAGATGGAGTGGTTCGAAATTATTCAAAGTATTAAACCTCCAGCCAGTGAGCGAATACTTGCGAGTCAACAGAAATTGGTACAAGATTTATTGGATACAAAACTAGTTTAATTATTGACATGAAAATATCATTATCTTATATATATAAAAATCTTGAGTCACGATGTATGTTGCCAATAAACTCCAAAACGACTGAACCAATTTCAATCAAATTTCACATGTATCCGTAATTTAGTCTAACTTAAGATAGGATAGTTATTATCTTAATTATTCGCTTATGTCGTGAATATAAACGAATAAAATGAAGAAAAGTTTTCAAAGCGCCTGCACATTATAACCTGCAATTACGAGATAGATACGTATACTAAACAGTGAAACACTATTTGAAGGCGCTAAGTTATGGTATTATAAATTATTGAGTGGGGAGATGTCTGCAAAATGTAACTTAAACCTCTGGGCCAATTGGCCTGTAGATTCATTCTGTTTCCATGATTATATAAGCCTCCATATTTACACTAGGGTATCGTAATCACTGTAAGACAGCACTCTGTTAAATCTTTAGCTGTGGAATGGCATACATTCTGAACCTTTGTGAGTATCTTATCCTCTGACACCTAGAACTCCCAGCATCTAGGTAACACTGATTTCTCGAGTAATGCTTCAGCATATATTATTACCATATACATCAAATATTACATTTGATTAATAGGGTATACAAGACTCTGGCGCCATCTTATTTTTTAATGAGTCTGAGATTTTAAAAAGACCAGTATGTGGGTAAGGCCGTCGTGTCCAAATGTACTAAAGAAAAATTTTATGAATATTGTACAACATTATCTGAAGATCTGATCTGTATTACATTTTTTAGACGTGCAATTCTTTTAATGCATATGGACATGTCCTCAGCTAATAAAACAGGTGAAACATACTTCATAGCAATGCTTTTTTAAATTATTATAGATTTCCATGGAAACAAGATGGAAAATTTTGGAGGTATTTCAATTTGTTTTGATAGTTCAGATTCCTTTTTTAGAAGTACCTACTCGCAGTAAGCCTGAGTACCATCACCAGGAACGGGATGCGATGGCGAGGAGCAGGACCAGGACAAGGACCTACATGGGTAAGTTTCTTTTATTATTTAGAAATATCAGCTTCCGCTCTTTCTATATCATGTTACCCAAAGTAGTCTACATCCTAGTTTAGCGACTATTAATCGTAACACTAGTCACTAGAAAATCTGATATGTTTGAAAAACAATTAAAATAAAACAGAAAATTGTAATTGTTGATGGTTGAATTAGGTATCCATTCTTGTTTTGTAAATATGACAGTTTTCGAAAAAGGTGATTAGGAGAGAGATAGTTGGGCCTGTCTTTCAATAGTTGATAAAAATCAATACTTGTTACTTATCATTAACAGCAATCATTCTGAAATTTTCATAAGCCAAAGATAGACAATTCAAATAAATTAGTGTACGCTAGGTAACTAAGTTTAACATTCTTAATTAAATCACGTAAAATTATCGAAACCCGTGAGAGATTACCCTTGTTAGATGGCACCTAACAAACATAGTGGGTCTGATGAAATATTTTTATCAAATTCTAAATTATTCCGCTTCTTCAAAATTGCCTCATTGACTGTATGACATTATTTTTTCCATAAAACAGTATGATTCATCCATATCCGTGTCTGTGAGAGGAGGGGGGAATTCCACCCTGCGCGCTATGTTGGACGGCATCTACGCACGTGACCAATGCCGTTAATGTTTTGTGTTACTGCACACGCGTGTCAGTGTCAACACTATGTTTAGTTCGATATTGTGATTAGAGTGTGTGTGTTTGTAAAAAACATTTTTGTTCTATACTTGTTATTATTATAATTTAAATGACAAAAATATTTGGATAGCATTATTCTTAGTTGAATTGAAAAGGTTAAAGAAGATTGTTCCCCCATTTATTGCAGTGATAATAAATCTGATGCTCCATTAGATCATTCGATACACAATAACCTTACATCACTTGTGTTGTTACTGCTCTGTCAGAAAATTATTTATTTAATAATTTATGCTGTTCAAGTGTTTAGCTTGCTTAATGTATAATTTCGTAAAAATAATATTTTACCAAAGTTAAATACTAAATTGGTAAAATATTTCTAAAACCATGGCACTGTTGCATAACTGTGCAAAATAAGAAAAATGAGAAACGGTTTTTTTTTTTCTTAACATATTTAAAGTCTTTAAAAAAATGTTTGCATGGTAAAAAATTTACTTAAATTATTGCCTATTATACTTTACTAAACTATATTTATAATTTACAAAACAAATATGTTTATAAATTTTTAAATGCATTATTCTAAAACGTGTAATAAAATAATTATATAATTTCTTTACCACACAAAAACTATAACTAATCAAAAAAACTGATACAAAACACACTTAAGAATTTCAAAATAGCATTGGTAAGAAACACAAATCAATCAATCAATGTTAGATGGGAGCTATACATGGAACCTGCTACGTATGTGGATTGGACGGGACCACTCACAAGATAAACTCGATAGAAAACTTTAGCAAAGAAACTTAATCTACAGGCTTTACTTTTATAAATACATTATTGAAATTTACACCAGAGATCTCTTTCATTGATCTACAAACTGAAGAAGGAGTAGAATTTCAAACATTCAATGACTCACTGGACTCCATTGTAACTTTCAAACAACAAACCATCATAGACTGTTAACATTTGCTATTGTGAGAAAAATTAAATAGCTGTACTTTACACATTTAAAGTACACCAAGTGAATAAAATAGTTTCCAGAATGTGTTGAGTAGACATCTTCAACCATCCTGGCAGCTAAGTGATTATTGCGTTAGCTTATCAACTGCAGGGCCCGAGTTCGAGTTCCGTACAGGAACGCTGTTTTGCACGCTAAAACTCGTCTTGATCTAGCCTCCTGTAGACTTCTTTCTTAGTACAAACATAAATAACAGTATAAATAATTTCAAGTATTTACAGTAGAGATAACTTTTTTAATTTGATCAATTTGTTATTGTGATCTTTAAAGTATAAGAAAATATTTGTATATCCTTTGACTTTCATAAAAAAATTTAATCTCAGTAGCTTATTTTAAGTTTTTTTAATGAGTATATATTATTTATATACAACGAATTTAACGACATTTTTCTCTCTTGATATAAATTAGTCTATCCCTTCAAAAGATTTATGTGCTAATTACAATTTAAATTGCATCTTATGACTGTTATAAGATAACGAATTCTCAATGAATTCCTTATTTAATACCCCAAGGCAATAAATGTTGGTCATCCTCAGAAGTACTTATATAGCCGGGAAACACGTGTGCATTAATGTATTATATACGAGTACTATGCGCCTTATTCTACGCTAAATACACATATATGAAATACCCATTAATAATCTGTTTTTAGGAAACCAAAATTCTTAACTTTTAACAATTCTATGGGCAGTATATCTTCTCATTTTAGGTGCAGGATGCTTTCATACTTGTATAGTAGGGAAGTTATAGCATGACCGGTGGGATGCGCGTGAGGAGTGGAGGAGGTGAGCGCGTGGGGGCACAATCTAGAGTAGGGGAGTGAATATGGTGCTACTACCTCTACTGAGAGTTTTCGGCTCCCGGCTCATAGTTGTGGCGGGGGCCGAATATTGTAGTGTTTGCCAACATTTCTAGGCCCTTATGTTCTTAACCACGGTGGTCTTTTATGATGAGCAATTTAGTACAGGAGACCTTTGAGAATATTTGGACATTTATAGACTCTTTTGTAGTTACGGCGACGGACTTTTATGATGGGGAATTCAATACAGGAAATCTTGGAAATACTGGGACCTGATGTACGTGATCTTAACAATGACTATGTTCTGCCGAAATTGTGTTCATAGCTCACACCTTCTTAATGAGTTCGCAGTAGAGATACCTGGTGTTAAGAAAGGGTTCTCATAAATAATTGGGAAGGGGTAGGAATTTATATTATTCCAGAAATTCCAGTTGCCTCTACGACACGCTGTTGAACTTTCTTCAAATTTATAAGTGTGTTGGTTTCTGCTTCCCGTTTCATAAAATGGTAAACATTTGCAATCACTTCTCTTGTTTGGCCGTGTATAACCTTTCTACCTCCAATTTTACTTTTTACATTACGATCCATCACAAACTCTTTACTTAAAACGTAATGAGCACAACGCAATTAATTCACAAATTGTATTAGGCTACAACTCGTGAAATGGCACAAGCGAATGTTTTTTGGACGGTACGTACTCGTATAGAAGACTGGTGACCGAAGTTCACAAGGCTAAATACGGCAACAGACTGAGCCCGATCCACCCCCCACCACTTTAGTTCCGTCTTTGCCTACGGCGCATCTCGAAGTCACCGGTCATGCTATAACTTCTCTACAATATATTGGATCTTTTACCTACGCTTTAAATTGACATACATTAAAGGGCAGTGATCAATAAATTATTTGTAAAATATAAACTTTGCATGCTTATTACGTAGTCAAAAATGACCATGCAAAACATTAGACAATGAATAATATAACATTCAATCAAAATGGTGGCAGCTGCTTTAAAACCCGTCTTGTAGGGATGGCTTGTTCGTTCTAATGTAGATTTTTTTGCTCGAATTCATTAGAATAACATTTCATTATTTAGCTAAAATAGCTAATGATAATGTATCATTGTAGATATATATGCATATGTTGTATTTAAAAGCAAAGTTTCCCTAATTTTAATTGTAGTTTACCATAGAAATTTAAATTAAATAAATATAAATTTAAAAGATGATAATATTAAAGATTTTATAAATAATGAATTATATAACGAAAAACTTATAGGAAATTAAATTAAAATTGTAAGTAATGAAATATAGTACACAGTCAAAACAATTCTGTTGAAAAACTATAAATAAATACAGAAATTAAAATTAAACTAAAAATTGCTAATTAGCTTACTAAACAATCGAGCGGCCATAAAAGCATGAGCGTGCATGTGTGTACGTTTAGACTAACACGAAAATTGTTTCATAGGGTGCCATCAACAATACCGGGACAATCATAAGTAAAATAAAATCTTTATTAGGATATTTTTCATTTTCTAAATATTCATTTATAGTGGATACTACTTTTCCGTTTCACAAGCAACGCAACACTTTGTTATTCTGTAATTTCTTTCAGATCAATAAAACAAAAATATCAAAAGATTTCGATAAATTTAAATTTTGAAACTTTCGTACTGTCAGATTTCAATTGTTTGACTTGCTAAGAATCTAAACTGTATATACACAATTTTTTTCATAACCTAATATTTTAAAATGTAACAAACATGTGTAAAATAAAAGTTAAGGAACATTTGATAGGTTTTTTTTTTTTAAAGTAATGATTATCAAGAGTTTTTAATATTTAGAAGATTGTTGTTATTTTTGAATTCAAAAAATTAGTAGGTAAAACGTTTTCAAAAGTAATTTAGAAACTAAATAAACTAAATCCTAATCTTTTACTTTTATTTGGCGATAAAGTCCAAATACATTTAGGCCAGTTACATTCAAACTATTAATATTATTTTTAACACGTTTTTATTAGCTTCGGTTTTATTATCTATGTAAACGGAATCTCTGAGCAATAATTTTCACCAATTTCCAGAAGTCTGATTAATTTGAAACTTTGCATACGTATCAAAGGACCGATGACTTAACACGCTCTTATTAGCTTCGGTTGTATCTATGTAACGGAATCTTTGAGCATAATTTTCACCAATTTCCAGAAGTCAGACTAATTTGAAACTTTGCATACGTATCAAGGACCGATGACAATGCAATAATTTGTTCATAGTTTTCCATTATCCTTATAAGGACCGCCAGGATTAATACATTCTTTTAAAGATCCTCTCCTATAGAGCTAGCGCGCGATCTGCGCTAACCCAGCGTTTGAAGTCTCCATTCAATCTGCGCTAAGACAGCGTTTAAGTCTCCATTCGTCTCGGTATTCTCGGATGTGCTGACTCTCTTAATATAGTAATATAGATATCAAAGAAAAAGTGAGGGCTCTTTGGTGTAATGGTAAGTGAGAGACCCGGGTTCGAGTCCCGGTGGAGCAAGTACTTTTTGCGATTCAATGTTTATTGAAATTATATATATATATATATATATATATATATATATATATTTATATATATATATATTTATATTCTCAGAATATAGAAATTATATGATAAAAATATAAAATTATTTACGATAAGAAAAATTCAAACTTAGTTAAGGGTGTAACATTTTATAATAATATATCTCAAATAATAGTTTTAATACAGCTCAGTAAGAATGATAAATGATGTATACTAGCCAACATTACGTTTATTAAATACTTCACATACCTAACCCTCAAGTCCGGCAAAGGTGTTTCAAACAGCCACAGTTCCTTGGTAGCTTAGATGCCAGCCTTCGATTTTTACGACAATAATTAATCTAAAGATAATTGCGAAGCTCCCAAGTTTCCAGGGATCAGAGCCGATATCTTAAGTGCAAGCTCGAGGAATCATATTGAGGAGATGCAGGTTGTTATTTTCCCCGTTGGTAGCTATTAATAGGACAGAACCTTTAATGAGGCACCGATGACAGAAACGCACCAAGCGTGCAAAAAACCTGTCCGACCCGACATCCTTGATCTAGGCTCGCGATAGTTTGCTGCTAGACAAGCCTATGTAGCACTTAGTCGAGTAAGATCTTTAGACGGTATTCGGATTGAAGAACTTGATTCCTCTAAGTGAACAGGAAATACTCCATGCAATAGTGAAGCTTTAAATGAAATGATGAGTTTGCGGAATGATTCGTAAGAAATACCACATTTCCACAAGAAAACTAATTGATTAATCTAACTAAAAAATGAAAAATAAATAATAGTTTAAAAACCAAAAACCCGCTTTTATAGCTAACCAAACTAAAAAATAGAAAATAATTTTTAATTGCAAAGAGTTTATATTATGGTAGTAGAAGGCAAGACAATCATTCATATTCAATCACCCTCAAAATAAAATTATAACAAAATTTGAGTTATTAACAGAATAAAATTATTTCTGAGTAAGAAGCGTGGGGTGCATTATTTACCATTTCATAAGTCTCCTCTCAAAGATAACTACCGATAGAATGATTGTAATATTTTAATATAGCAAGCACCCCACGCTTTTTACTATGGATTAATTTATTCTGTTAATAACTTAAATTTTATTATAATTTTATTTTGAGGTGATTAACTATGAATGATAGTTTTGCCTTCTACTACCATAATATAAACTCTTTTGCAAACTAAAATTATTTTCTATTTTTTAGTTTGGTTACCTATAAAAGCGTGTTTTATTTTTTTTAAACTATTATTTTTATTTCTTGTTTTACATTTGAAAGTAGGTACAACAAACATTTTTAATAAAATTTACTTTTGTTTTTCAAACTTACTTACATTATAGTAATTCACTTTGAAATTTATTATTACAACTAAGGAATTTAAAATTATTAAATAGATTTTCTATAACGATAGACTTATGTCACTGATTTAAGCAAGAAGGATATTTTATTTTTGACTGTGTTCTATGAAATACTCATAAAATAAAAATGTAATATTTGGTAAATTTACAGATGCGTTTACTCGCCCGTATACTCATTCTACCATCTGTGGTTCGGGTGCACGGATTTTGTGTATACTAAATAAACTGTCTGTTTCCTTTATTTAAAGGAAGGAACAACATTCTCTGTTTCCTTAAATCATATAAAATAATGGATACCTGCATGCAGATTAACCTACAATTAACAATAATCAAGGTAGTGTTCTAATAAAACTACATGATGTAATACCTTAAATAGAATGCCTTAATTCTACATTGTGAAATGTTATATTAATTTATGGGATTCATTTCGTTCAAGCTTTTTTTGAGGAAGTCACTGCAAGCGTTTGATATTAAAGCAATTTTCATTTTTTAACATTGCCATTTTTTTACCTGAGACGTTGACATAATAAGTAAGTAATAAACTCTCCGATGTCTCTGTTTTACGTTGAGTTATTATATTCATACACACATTTTCTAAAATGTTCGCATTTTAATATAAGTATATATATTTTCATATTTTAGTGATGCATTTCATTATGTGATTTGTTATATTATTTATTTATAAATTTAAAAGAACGTTTATGTCGGCTAATTATTAGCAACAGTACTAAATATCATGTGAAACATTAACCCTGGATAATAATGTATAAATATTAATGTAGCACATATTTGGAGGCAGGGAATAATTATATTATTACTTATGTTATAGTGTTTTATTTAAAATTTTGTCTTCTTAGAATGATTGTGTTGGCGTAACAAGAAATGGGTTTAATGTTAGTCGTCCGTGACGTTACCAATATAAAAAAAACAGCAGAAAACCACGTAGCAGGTTGCATAACACATTATTTAATATCCATGGAAAACAACGTAGGAATATAATTAATGATTTTAATTAATAATTGGAAGTGAAATGTCGCACCTTTTTTAAACTTCGTTCAACTCACAACTAGTCACGGATTTAGCGCCAGGAACACTATTTGATGGCACGAAGCACGACCAGAACCAGGACCAGGACTTACATGGATGAGGTACTTTCATTATTTAGATATCACAGCTTATGCTATAACTATCAAGTGGTCACCCAAAGCAGTTTACGACATAGTTTTAAACGAATATTTATCACAGCACAAAGCACCAGAAAAGTAAAACATATATACAGGTTTTTTTTCTTGAGCTTATATTATTTAGTTGTAGCATTCTATGGTACGTTTTGTATAGAACCTGATAATTTGTGTTTTTTACTTTATTTCATCCTCTCTGTACCCAAAAAATATTAGTGACAATCGGTGTACAATCATTTCTGATGTGAAATCAGGTATTTCTACCTGAAATAATGTTTATAATTAGTCATGTGTAGTACCAAAAATTTAACGAAATACACGTTATTGGATTATATACTAATATGAGTACCTACCATATAATTATTTTGAATAACACACTATATTAAAGATTTCTTCCTTTCTTAGATTATGTGTCATATATTACTGTAAGACTCCTTAGCCTAGAATCTTTATCGATAACGTTACTGGTATTGCTAATTTGTCTATTTACAAAAAAAACTTGGATTTTTCAGATGCTTCTAAGTCCCTAATTTACGAAGTATGCAAACCAGTGCACTTTTAAACTTCTCTCAGAATTATTACAGGCCATATTGCACAAAATAAAATTATATTAAAAATTTGACTAGGAATATTTAAAGTTTATTCATTGCAAAAATCCCGTGTATAAGATTTTCTCAATGATGGAAACAGTTCATAGTATAGGTGAATTATTGGGAAAGTTTATGGTATGTACGAAAGTAAAAATTAATTTCGCGTTTATAACATCCATAAATATTGACATGTATTTAATGCATAAAATTTCATTGAACATAAAATGATAACATGTACTTAATGGTAGTAATAATCATGACGTGAACAAGCAAGTAAAGGCAAAAGTCAAAACAAAAAAGAAACAGGTGAAATATACAGACCAGTGTACGTATTAATATTTTTTATCCATCGAAACAACAAAGGATAGGTATCACAAAGCTTTAGATGAATACAATTGTTTTATTTACACAATTCGTTAAACTTAAACCACGTTAGGTTGCAGAAACGCGACCAAAAACAAGTGCCATGGCCAAAAGCTAGATAAAGGCCAGGTCTTTATTAATTGTTCAGTTTAATGTTCAAAAACGTTAGGGCGTGGAAAATCCACACCAGGAGTACTATGGCGAAGACCGGGATCGAGACAAGGATTTTATGGACGACTTACTTAATTATTTACAATTCAAAGATTTTCACTAACTATTATTTTTACACAAAGCTATATACATTCTAGTCTTGCGATTATCAATTAAAGAAAAAAAATAGTGAAAACAATTCCTATTTTATTATAACACATTTTCAGTGATGAGGACTTTAATTTTTAAGGACTTTTGCAATGAATTTTATTTTCTTGTGTGTAGTGATACCTAAGTTGATTAACATATAATTATGTTTCATGCGTCAGCAGAAAAAATTTGTCATTTATGGTTTTAAATCCCTTCAGTACTATAAATGTACAGAAAGAATCAGTCTACAATTACATATTCACCAAATCCAAATGTTTTATTGTCCATTCTCACATAGTTTAATAACAAATGAAAAGAGTACTAGGAGAATTATTTACTTCAATTTGACTTAGAGACATTTTTTCAGGCAATTATATAGTAGTGTAAAACTTTTAAAAATTGAAAACTAGTGAATTTTAGCTGACCTTGGATTAAAATTCAAAACGTATTGCGTTAATTTGTTTAAACTCAATCATTTCTAAAAACGTTGTTGTTCGGATTTGAGGAGAATTATATAGTCTACATCTTTTACTTTATTCAATTAGTTTATGAGATCACCACCAGAGCTTTCTTTTACTTTACAAGAGATTATAACTTGCCGATTGTGATGATACAGTTATAGAAAACAACTCCTTAGATTCCTTTGTCACCTATACATGGTTAACTTCCACTATTAATAAAAAATTTTACTCTGAAAAAAGGGCAAAAATGCTATATTTGAAAATAATGCCCACTCCATAGTTGTTATGACATTTTCCCGCATTAAAATACGAGTAATAAATGCTAGTAAAGATTGCTATTCAATATTTCTGGTGTTATTGATATTAAGCCCATGACGTAGTTATGAAACTTTATTTCTTACGGAAATATTTAAAATAAATAATGTAAAATTGCCAACTGGATTTTTGAAGAAACTAACATTTCCGGTTGGAAACTGAGGTAAATATATAGTCATCACTCTACTTCACAGACATATCAGTTCCTCACTAACTGGAACATTGTGATGGTCAATATATATGAGAAACGACTCGACAATCATACAGATAAAGTAACTCGCATGATGACTTAAAATTTATATTAGCTCCTAAGTTCAAATTTAAGTTTTTGTATTGTATTAAAATAGTTATTAGTTAGACGTAATAAATTGGCTCCATAGAGATTTTATTGGGTTATTAGAAAAATATTTGTTTAAAGTATTTGTCTTAAAATAAATTCAGAGCTTAGGTTAATATTATAGGTGATGTCCGTGTTAATTAAAAAATAAAGTTACACAAAACCCATTTTTTTGAGATTGTACCCTTAATTCCACTATTTAAATTAATTTATAAAGATACTAGTTAACGTCATGTTCAGCTCTGCGTCCTTATATTGTCACATTATATTTCCACTTAAGTTAGTTCTGTTATATTTTTAAAACTTTAGTAATACGCTGAGCTTTAAGCGAAACTCATAACTCGTGAGGCTTGAAAATATTTTTAATTTTGTCTGTCTGTCAGTTCGCACGATATTCCGAAAACGAACTGACTTTAGATTTCAACATTGTGCATGAAGGTTAATTTATATTTTTGAGAAACACTGTGTTTGATATTAGTATGTGTTAAACCGATTGGATTTGGATGAGCTTCAGCGAATATTTTTCAAAATTCTTATAGGTAACCATGATGGAAACTAGAAAAATATTGAAGAAATAAACATGTAAAAAAAATTTAGTACCATTATGTAAGATTTTAACAAGTTACATTTTTGTTCGCAGTTGAAAAATAATTTTAATAATATATTGCAGCCAATTTTAAACGTTAGTGACAATATTGAACTTTATCGCACTCTCGCCCTTTCACTTGCTTACCAGAAAACTGGTATGAAACTTTGAATGAAATTTCTTACATAAAGAAAAAATGAGTTATACGTGATGGTGCATGTTCCGATCTCGGGAATAAGGCTGAGTGTCATAAAACTGATTTCGTTATTAATTTTCATTTCAAATAATACATATTTTCGCGCAAGTCTATTACTCGTTACTGGTTAGCTTAAGTTTTATCTAACGTTCTTGTAACTAATCTTGTAATACTTGCAACTAAATACACTTTTCTTTCTGACTAATAAACACCTGAGAGTAGGTTATGTTTAAGTGTTTTACGTGTAATAATTTATATAACTGTGAACAGTTTAGCATATAAACATTATTTTAACCCATATTGTTTTGTACTTCTCTTTGTACACAAAACAAAAATCAGTCAATCCAGTAATTCTGTACAGGACGCCATTGCTATTTTAAAATACTTAAATATCAAATCTGTAATTTGACAACTCTTTGCTTGAAACTACATTATAATTTATTTTTCATGATAAAAACTTTGCATTGTATATAGCAATAATAATTATAGCATATTAATGCAAAGGTGTCACTTGCATATATATTGGGCTTAATGCTGACAAATTACTAGAAATGTGCCTAGTAGACGTCTTCTAAACGTAGCTGAACAACTTATCAACTCAAGGTTTCGAGTTCTGGTTTGTGCACGCTGTTTCCGCATAGTAAAATACAAACTACATACATAAAAATACTTCTTCGTTAGTATTTGAATTTAAATAAGAGTATAAATAAAACCTAAAAACTCGCTGCAGAATTTAACTTTTTGTTGAATTGGTTTCATTTTTTTTCCAGTTCAGGAATTATAACTGTTCATATACTTGAATTTTTTGGTATTAAATTTACGAATGGCTTCAATAATAGATTTTGAATACTTATTAAATACCTGTTACGTTTAAGCTGAAGGCTACTAAAACTATTGATTTACAAAAACTCAAATAACTGTATTGAATAATGTGTGTTACTTACGTTTCTCTCATACTGTAAATGGAATGTTATAAAAAAATTCTGAAAGTGAGATCAGTTTCAAGCATGTATATTATAGAGAGCCCTAACATAAATTGTGTTCCTAAGATCTCGTTTTTCCAAGAAAGTTTTGTTTAGTTTCTCTGAAGATGTGTACTTTATTTCCTTTGAAAAACTATGAATAATTCATGTAATGTATCTGCTAGCTCTAACACAGTAATATTTATTTATACATTTAATTTCCCCAGAGAGTTCACTTCTGGTTGGTTTATACCTTCCGGTTTGAGCCCACACTAGGTACAGTAAAAACCGATGTCACTTAAATCTGTACAACCTTATGGATTATCCAGGAAGTGGTACATGACTAACTTAAAATGTCGAGATTCTGCAAGGTAATTCGATAGGTTTGAATCTACTGCGGGAGATGACTGTTGGAGTTTGTAGTGTTCGTTCCCTATGAGTCAATGATACTTGCCAGCCTAGACAAGTGTGTGCCACCCGGAAATAGATTGGAGAGGCTGGCTCAGAGCTGGCTTTCTCTTCTTACCGCGCACGCCTCTAGGGGCTGGATATAAATTTTACCAAATTTATTATCTTCAATGGTGAGTCATTTATGGAAATAATGTTTTGTCGAGGTTATAGATGAAATTATAAAGGTCAGAAATATACGTGTTTTTTTAAATAGGCTTGCTCAACCTAATTATGTATGCCTGTATATCTTCTTGACGGTGCACTTAGGTAAATTAAAATTTGCAACTGGAAATATAAAGAATCGTTTTTAAACCAGACATTCCAGTTTCTGGAATTCTAGGTTTTTAGAAGTCCCATACAAGTATCATCTCACTAAAACACGTAATAATAAAAATGAGCAAACTCATAGTTTGTTAAATGTTCGGCGACAACAGTAGTTTACAACACTTTATTAAATAACTAGCCGTACGTTTACATATTTTTAAACTTGCATAAAAGTGAAAACTATAAATACTTAGCCCCAATGTGAGTTAGCTTACAAACATTTTTTAGATGATAGACTTATTAAGGTCATAACATCCGTATAAACATAAAGTAAATATATTTTTTATTTCTTCTGAGATGGATGGAAAGTTATTAGCTCTATGAAAGTTTAACCTGAAATTATGTTCGCTGGTACTATAAATTTATAAGTTTCAGAAACGTTATATACAGTTTATAAATAAATATTGGAAATTCTGTGTTAAATGTTTATAATATTTCATAGTTCTTTTTATGTATTCTGTGGGTAATAATTAGTATTTATGTTGTATTAAGTGCATGTTCTAGAGAAAGGGTGCATGGGAATAGATACACAAAAATGCTTTTGCAGTTACAGACTTATGCGTGTCAACGCATTGTGTCATGTTTTTTTTTGTGGTTTACTTTAACCTAGATTGTAGTTATTAATTGAATTTGTCATTTTTTTAAGAGATCTGATTGTAGATTGAATGTATGTAGAGTGATTGTATTGAATCACTGAACGATGGAATATGTCCGGAATAATCCTGTTTCCTTCAAAAATGTTACCAGTAATTCGTGAAGTAACGTTATGAATAAACTCTTGGGGGACATTTAAAAGTGCATTGTATGGCAGACTAATTGAATTCTGAATATGATGTTATGTAGGTTTTGTAGAATGTAGCCGTATAGTAAAAATGTCATGTCAAACGTGCCTATGGGTTGGATTTGGAAAAAAAGCATGATATAAATATGTTTATTGAAGTCTTTGTGACTAGAGAATTTACGACTTGTTTGTATGGGAATTTTGTTCCTTTTCGGTATGAGACGTGGCATAAAAATACAAGCCTGCACGATACAAGATTAAAAGAAAAAGAAGGAAAACATTTGAAACTTACTCAACAGTACAATATATAAAAAATTATGTATATCCATAGAAACAAAAAGAAACAACATTTTGTTCAGTAAATTTTTCTATAGCTCAGTTTATGATGAAAATCGTTCTATTTCGAGTACGGCCGGGAAAACTCCTCCAGGATACATTATGGCCAGGACCAGGACCAGAACTTACAGATGAGTTACTTTTTATATTTTCTTAAGATTTCACAGCATCTGCTTTTTTATCTCTCAAATAACAAAGCAGTTTTACACACACCCTATTTTTAGTGACAGAACACCGGAATAGTTGAGTGACAACACTAGTACTAAAATAGCAACATTAAAATATACGTATTAATTATTTCGGTTGATTTGATTTCTTGACTTATTAAGGTTGTCATAGCTTTGTTTAAAAACTGCAAATGTTGTGTTTTAGGGCTATTTACAATCCGCTCTGTACACAAAGAACACAGAGAGAATCGTTTTGTAATATAAGATTAATAAAGAAGATTTTGACGCATGGTAAAATTTTTACCTGTTTTTAAATATTTAATGAAAAAACCAATACTTATATAAGAGAAATATTCTCTTAACTTACGTCAAACCGCTTTCTTTCTGACGTTATTTATCATGGATAAATATTGAAAATTTAAGTAAAAATAAGTGTATGCTAGCTGAATAATAATATCAGTGATCGACTGCATCATGTTACACACTATTTCAATTACATTTAAAAATCAGTATAGGGTAGTTTTGAAAAGAAAAAAATATTCTATGACTTTTATCTTTATGAATTAGTTACTGAATCGTACACTAGAACTCTCTCCTGTCGAGAGTTTAATCACTCACTCTCTTTTTGGACACCATTATGGCATTCATAAATTAAAAAAACTTACGCATTAAATAGTTTTAAATATTCTTTTCGGGACAGTATTACAATACCTGCACCTCTTCATCTATTGGGCACACGCGCTGATGAAATATTACTAGAATGTGGCCTGGTAGACATATTCCACTGTCTTGGTAGTATGTGTTTACCGACGCGGCTATACCACGTAAAGTGTCAGAGTTTTGAGTACCGAATCGGACGCGCTGTTCACTTACATTAATCTTAATATACACGGGTGCTAGTTATAAATGAAAATTTCAATAATTATATTTCCATATTTTAATTAAAATTTTGATGTAACTTCAATACATCATACCGTATTGTAGAACACTCAACTTAAATATTCCAAATAAAATAACTGAATTAAAATTGTTTCTAAATAAAAGAGAGAGAATGCATTTTGCTGAAAGACTTTAAAGTCTTGTGCAGGATATGGTCAGAGGCCTCTTTAAGCACAAAATCAAGTATGTTAACAACTTATTTTTTTCACTTCTCTAATATTTTTAAAGTGATACTGAGAAAAATACCTTCTATATTGAATATGAAAACATAGTTTGTTGACGTATACTTGCGCAGTAAAATTTCCTTAAACTACAAGAGAAGTAATCAAAGTCAACTATGCAATAAATTAGGAAAATTAATTAATCTAGTGTGACTACCCTATTAGTGTGTATGAGTAGTGGTTTGACATTGCGAAATGGGTTTATAAAAATAGTTTATAGCTTTCGTTTTATTAGTCGTAAACGGGAATGCAAATAATTGCAAACAAATCAAAATAAAATATTTTAAAAAAGCATATAAAAGGTATTTAGGTACGTTTAATCTCTTAATTTTACAAGTTTTCAAATAATTCATATAAGTTATATAAAAATAGTATTTTTTCTTCCTCTAAGGAATTACATATTTGCAGTTTAAATGGACAGTGGATAGTGAAACAGTTTCCTATTTAGTTATAACGCGTTCGCAATTAACAGGGTTTATACAATGAGGAAGATTAGCTTGATCAACAAATACATTTCGTATATTTTGTGAGCTAGAAAAACTTGAGATTTGTGTTTTTAAATCCTTTCAGTACATACTCTAAGTCTACAGAAAAGAATCAGTTTACAATCCAATTTCGACACATACACAAAGCTAAATAATATCCGTTCATACATATCTGATAAATAGTGTAAAGATTTACTTGGAGAATTATTTACTTAAGTATGTCTTAGAGATATCACTCGGGCGCATTTAATAACGGTTTACAATATTGAACATGATTTAAATAAGCGATAATGCTAGTTGACTTGGGAATAAAATTAATATTTTAATAGCATTTAATTGATTACAACACTCAATAAAAATAATAACTATATTATACAAATTTAAGTAGAAAATAAATCATGGTTCTGTAATTGTTGATTTAACCAAATTAGTTTCTGTAACCATCACCAGAGCTCTGAAGTTAACCTTCACAGACATTCAGAATTAAATTTTTGTATTCTTTTTTTTTTGTTTCCTGTCATAGTACAAACAATTATTTTTTTCATTTTGTAACACATCTTTGTAGTTATTAAACATTTAGATTCGGAAAAAGTACAGTTTAGTTTTAATACAATTATTTTATCTTTAAAAAAAAACTCTTTTTTTTAAATAAATATAAAACGTAACTGAGAGTAACTTTGTTCCTATTAGTTAAGAGTAAATCAGAAAATAATTAGTTTATTTAAAAATATTAATCGTAACTGAAATACTATATATATAGTATATATATACACATATATAGTAGTATTAATCGTGTGTTAATTATTATATATATATATATATATAAGTAGATAGTAAATATGGGGTTCCTGGCGCACTTTCGGAGCCGACCGAAAAGCAATGAAAATACTGTTCACATGTACCATAAAGGAACTGAGAAATAACACAGCAAATCTCAATGCGAAAAATTAACCGAATCTACAGTCGTTCGTCTCCAAAAGCGATCGGTACATTACTATCTACTCTGTGGAATGAAAAATTAACCAAATCTACAGCTGTTTGCTTCTTACTTTTCGTTAAGCTGTGCTTTGTAAAATGTTTGTCAAATCTGCTACGAATAAAGGATTTATCTTAATAAAATTTAATCAAACTAAAAACATACTGTACTTTAATAAAAACTTTTCTACTAAATAAACAACATGAACTCACCCAAGCTCTCTTCAGTTTCTAGCATTTTCAAAAACTTACAAAGAAAGACAATTTTAACGAGTTCAACGAATTACCAAAACACTTTTTTAAAGAACAGTTGATACTTTCCTTTAAATGATACAGAATTCAAAGAAACTTGTAAAGTCTTTTTTGCAGCAAAAAAAAACGTCTAATGGAGTGTTTTACTATCGGCAAAAACTAAAAAAGTAAGGGATTACATATTTAATATAATTACGAAAGATATTGAAAAGAAAGTAAAAAATAAACAAACAGAGAGTTTTTCATCGTTTGTTATTTATGACATTTTTCCCATATTATACGTTCTTTCAAGATAATCAAGGACTTAATTGATGAATTTCTTAGGAATTTTTGTGAGTATCAAGATTTATCAACACAATTCATTAAAGAGCATTATAGAATTTTTATCTTATAGAATATAGCCACATTTTGTGTGAAACAAAAGGTATTACTGTAGATAATATTCCATGTGATTCCTATGAAGAAAGACACCAACTATGGTTATCAAAACAGTACTATGACGTTGGGGAGGGACTGCAAGTTTTAGAGTTAAGACTTTATTCTACAAAGTTAATTGTTATAATTTCTTTATATCTTTATAGTCTTCTTTCCAGTAACAATCAAGTGTAATTTTTCATTCTTTGTTTAATTCTTTAATCTTTTTCTCATCCAAAACAGTCAAAAATCTGTTCGGTAAGTGTACTTTACAATCTTCCAACTCGGCAATTATTGTAAACCCGAATTTATCTTTCATTTTCTCCAAATTTCAAGAATTCTATGTTTCTTCCTTTCTTCCAATTCATTTAACTTCTTATACTCTTTAAACTTAACATTCTCCAATATCATTTAACTCCTTCAAGAAACTCCATTTAAATAGAAAAAATTTAAAGACGGAAAAAATGAAATTCGCTAACCTTCACTCGAGAAGTCGGGGAGAATGTGAGTAAAAACCGCATTCTTTTCAAAGAGGTTTCTTCGTTTAATTTCTCCAAATGTACTATAAAATCATCGAGGAATTTCTGGCTTAAAATCGTAGACAAAATTCAACATCCAGATAATGAAAAAATACAGGTAATATCTTTTCATAATAAACGTGGTGTGTATCGATACCTACAAACCTAAATGTAGTCTTTGAAAAGGAAAATATAATTTTGTCAATGGTTCCAAGAGATAAGTAAAAATTTTTTATTTCTGTTTTCTAAATTTCTGTAACAAATTTTGTTTGCTTTTTGTCTCCATATTGCAATTTTGTAAGCAGGTTATTCAAATGTGTTAATTTATTTCGAAATTTCTTAGGTTTAGTTCTTTCTAAAAAAATTAAATTACAACCTCTACAAACTAAATATCTTTTATCGATAATTTCTCCTCTATTAGAACACTTGTAACAGTTGGCATTATACTCTTCCATTTAAACAAAAAGATTTTTTTATAAATGGAGATTATGGGAACTAAGTCTGCCGAGATATAGATTTTTCAGCGCAAATGTTTGGTGTTTACATTTCTACAACAGAGATAAATAGAAATAATTTCATTCTATTGTACAACTATTTAGGATATTATGTGTACGATTACAAAGATTATTCCGGAAGAAATCGAGATTTTTCATCAGCGAAAGAGTATATTTTTTGAAGTTTTAGAAGGAATGAAAGAGAATAAATATGAACATCATCAAAATTATTTTTATTGTAAAAGACAAAAATGAATGATTGTGTCTTTGGTGTAAGTGTTTGTTAGTGTGCGTGTTTGCGCTATGGGGAATCACATCACATTCAACTTTCTACGGTGTCTATTGTTTAGAGACTTGGCCCTGCACTGCTACTGTCCAACCAAGTTAATGGCTAGGGAGCTGTAATTCGGGTCGTAGACTCTGGGAATTTTTTTGTTCCCAAGTCTCATTTTTCTTTGGTAACTACTGTGTAGAAGTTGATGGAGAAATACAATTAGGGAATTTGTGTCGGGTGTTTTGTAAGTGTAATGTTGTATTAATGAATGATGTGAATGATGAATGTAATGAACGAATTAAGGAAGAGAAGGAATGTACGAATTAAGGAAGATGAAAGGAATTAAGGAATGAAGTGGAAAGGTGAGGAAGCAAATGGCGCGCCAACCACAGTTGTCATTACTCGGCTTGTTCTATAGTCATTACACACTATGGCCACTCGTTGTAAAGACTTGTCCCAACCAAGCTGAACGACAACCATGTCTTCCTCAATAAAAAAGCGCGCCTGAAGCTCTGGGATTTGAAACCCAGAAACCTCAGGCTTGAAAGGCAAGCGTCTTACCCAACTGAGCTACGGAGAGTCTCGAATAAGATATAAGCTATATCTCAGCTATATAAGTTTGTTCAATTAGGAGTGCTAGTTTACAAATTTATTAATAATTTTATATTTCAAAAAACCACTCAACCGATTTTAATTAATGAAATTTGGTACACATATAGTAAATACTTAACTCTTTCGACTTAACTTATCCCCATAAGGGTGAAATCATCCCCTATTTCTTAATATTCATAAAAAATAAAAAAAAATATCAGAAAAATCTGAAACTCAAAAACAAGCGAGTTCAACTTAAAAATTTCATGAAAAATAACAAAATTTTCAAAAAACTACCCCAATCATCCTTATCTTAAAACTCTTCATATCTCTCGGAGAACTATTGGAGCTTTTTTGCTGAAATTTGGGTTATATATAGGATCAGTAAAAAATATTAAAGTATTTTTTTAAAATCATAACTTCCGGTCCAACCCTTAAGATGACCTTGGAATAAGTATTTTTGTTAATATCATCCCCATTTTTTAAGATATTCTTTTGAAATTAAAAATGAATACTTATATCAATGTCTTTAAACACAATTCTGTAAAGTTTTAAAATTATCCGATGAATAATAGTGAAAATAACGTGAATTTTTATGGAATTTCTCTAATATCGTTACTTAATCACATCATAGGCTAAAAATTTCTCAGAAACCCACAAATCCACATAACTAATCGCGTTTGTAACAGCTTTTTGAAAATCCATGTTGATAATTATATCGTTCTGTTGAACCAGAAATATTTGTCATACTCTTTGTTGTATCAATGACTTAAATAGGTCTGATTCGCTAAAAATTCTTTAGGATTGTAATACATTTCCTTATTATTACAGTAAAAACTTTCTTAAAATCTTGATACATCTGATACATGATTCTGAAAAGACCTCCGGAAATGTTTAAATTTTGTAATTCATCTGGATAATAAGAACCGTTCAATTTTACTCTGATATTTTTTACATCCAAAACTATATCAAACTTTGAAGGATTTTTTTCTTGATTATTCTGTCTATTCTGTTTGAAAAACCTATGATAACGAACTTGGGATTGAAGATATTTCTATAAATATTTTGGATATCGAACGAATAAGTATGTTCCGGAAATACCTTTTTGTTCAAATACATTGCCAATCTAGAATAATTAAACATAATGTTTTGACTTTTTGGTAATTTCATCATCAATCAACCTTATTACTTTACTCGTGATATTTATAATCAATCATTGGAACTCTAATAAAAAAATCTGTAAATTGTTATTTTTCCTATCAACAGGCATAATATATTCCAGTTGCCAGTCCTTCAGAATCCACATCATCAGTCTTCTGCTCTTATTAAACTTTAGACTAAAATCCTCCTTTTTGTTATTAGATCGGAATAAGTAACAATTTTCACAAAATCCTAATACCAAAATGAGATAAATTTCCAGCTGCTTCAAAAAAACACCAAATTTAAACAAATCTGATTCACAAGCCATTCATTAGAAGTTTGAGAAATAGACATCACTTTTTGAAATACGAAATTAGTTCCTTTAATTCGTGCTTAATTGGCCACAGTTTTTCGACTTCTGTCTATCAATTTATTGTGTATTCTTTACTTCAATCTTAGAAAAATAAAAACGGTATAAAATTATCGATTAATCTAACATTATCCAGATTTCCAAAGATATGCTTGGACCATCTTTGTTTTGTTAAAAGTTAGTTCCAGGAAATAATAAAACTGGGAAGTTAGACGGAGCAAAAGTTATCTCCAAAATCAATATTAAGAACTCAGTTCTTTTTATTCGGTTCATTCAAATGTTTGTTTACACTAATTGGATAGACAATTTTTTAAACTCCGCCCTTTCAATATCACTAGCCATATTTTCTGTAGTCCCGCCATTTAATAAGAGAGAAAATTTTAGAAATTGTTCTAAACATCTGTGTTATCATTCTTTTCATCGAACTCTACATATGTAACGTGTTTCATTATAAGAAAAGATACTAAAAATTTTAGTAAAATAAATTAAAAAGATATAGAAGGTCATTTTTAATGATTCTACTTCGTCATATATTCAGGATTCTCTTCCTTAAATTTTCGCGGATCCTCGTGTCACTATATTTTCAACTAAAAATCTGCACAGGATAGTAACCCGCTATCTATAAATTATTGTTCCAATCAACTGTGATCTTTTATTTTCAGTCCAAAAACTTTATACTTCAAATGTTGATAGAGACAAAGAACCAGACATTATGATCTTCTTAATTGATAATGTTTATGCTTTTCTTGAATGAAAACTCTGGGGAAGGACAGTTTGATATTTAGCAATGTTTATAGCCCAATTCAATTTGGTTTTTAACGTATAATCTCATCATATCTTCGGATAATTCATCATTTTTGAGAAATGTCATCTCCAATAGTTCTTTTTTTCAATCTCTTTCAGTTTTGCAATTATATAAAAAGGATCGAAAGCACTGTTAATGTCCCCGCCTATCTCTATTTATTAGGGAAAAAATTTCAAACAAAGTTTTTTATAATTATTGGCTCTCTTTTTTGCGTTACATTCAGCACAATTTTCCAGAAATTCTCTTCTAACTCCATTGATTGTTGTGCATAGTATTTTATAATCATTTGTTGCAGTCTTTTTTCTTTACACATCTCTACACAATATATATGAGCGCCCATTTATATATAAGGGGAAACATTAAGTCATCATAGCCCGCCGAATCCATTAGATTCCATTAAATCTGTTCATCAATATTTTCATAGAAGTTTTTATTATAACATCTTCTTTTAACAATTTATTAAAGTTTTCTTCTAGTATTATTTACTTTATATCGAGATATAAATCGTTGTATTCAAACGAGTTTATGATCAATATTCTCAAAAGTTTTTTGTGGCATCTAAAACTAAACTTAATCTAACCCAAAAGACTGCTTTATTTTTTATAACTTTTCATTTAATTTCGCTAAAGTTTTCTTCCCTAGTTTAAATTAATTTATCATGAAAGTAAAGATTGATTAGTGTAACTACTCTTTTAAAAACTTCAACATTTTTTCTATCGCGGTTCCATTAAAACCCTCTTGAATTTAGCGAAATCTATCCAAAAAGTTTGTTTATTTTTCCAATAAAGAATCGCCTTTATATAGATTGAAATTTTTCCTGCAATAATTGTGTAAATTTATTTCATCACAATTTTCTTATAGATCTTTTACTTCTCGCTTCCAAGTTTTTCATTAGACTTCTGTTGTAGAAATCTTGTAAACATGCCTGTTTTATGATTCTCATAATTAATTTGTTTTAGTTCAATTAAACATTTTAATATGGATCTTTCTAGATTTGAATTCATTTACAAACAAACATCAAATGGATTAATATCCTTTACTAAACCACTGCTAATCTCTTTTCCTTTAAAATCCTAAGAGCATTTTTTAACCATTCGGATCAATGTAATATTCCAACAATAATCGGATGTTTTCTGATAATTTTTAAGAGGTTTGTAAAATTTGGTTCTTTAACAACAAACATCATGTTTTGTCTAATACCAGGGCGAACACACCGACAATTCTTTTTCTTAATTAGCTCAAACTACAACTTAATTTTTTTCAACTTTTGATCGCTTCCATAATTTCATCAGCTTTTTCCGATAATGAGAACATTAAATTGGTAAATAATTTTTTTACACACCACCATCAACTTCTTTTTTTCAATGTTTTTTATTTTATTCAGCAAACTTCATTTGAACTCATGAAAAATTTGCAAGTTTTGTTATCACATATTCTGCTTTAAAATCCTTCAATCTCGACACTAGCAAACATATCCTGAATCTAGGAAGGTTTTTGTAATACATTTTCCTAAAACTTGTTATCAAAACTCCTTTCTCAAACTATCAATCAAAATTCAAACTATTATCTAACATTTTGAATAAATTTGGTGTTCCAAATACGTCAAAAATATATTTTGTGAAAATCCATATTTAATTTAAAGCAATAATTTGTTTAACAATCTTCTCTTTAAATAATCTTTACCAGTACTCAGTTCATTCAAACACAACAAAACACATAAATGAACCACAAATTGGGGGAAATCTCTTTATAGTCTTGAATCTGAGAATCCATTTTTTGGGTAGGTAGAGAAGACGCCTTTGGATT
Source organism: Homalodisca vitripennis (assembly GCF_021130785.1). Lineage (NCBI taxonomy): Eukaryota > Metazoa > Arthropoda > Insecta > Hemiptera > Cicadellidae > Homalodisca > Homalodisca vitripennis. The sequence goes on from NW_025776375.1 coordinate 158,440, forward strand.
TATTCAAATATATTTAATCAATTTCTATAGGTAGGTTTGTCCTCAATTTCTTCCCTACGAATCAAAATAACAATGCATTCTATATCATTTATTATAATAACAAATCCCAATTGCGTTCCACTTCCCATTAATCGAGTCTAAATTCACCAATTCTCACATTCAAATTTTCTTAATCTTTTTTCAGGTAATGTATCTCTCATGAAGATTCCTCTAAAATGTTTAATATTTTTGCAGATTTCTTCCAATTCCCCGAAATGTTAAAGGTTTAATATTTTTTTTTTTCAATGTTTGATTTCCACGGCTAATTCAAAGTTTTTTTTCATCTAATCCAGATCCTGTAACATCTTCCAACTCTTTATCTAAACCAATTTAAAATGTTTTCGAAACAATAGGAATCACATCTTTTTTTAACGATTGGAGCAAGCTTTTACGAAACATAAGGAACAAACATTTTTTTAAACAAATCTGGAATATTTTCTCCAAAATTCTAATAAAATCTTTGCAAAAGTCCACCATTTTCTAATTTTCTTTCAAGACTGATTATACAGACAAAACATTCCTATTTCTTGTTCCTTTATTGTTTCTTCTTATGTTTTTCGTGCTTTTATTGTATTGTCTATTTGTTTAAAAATATCTTATATCTTCACCATTTTTTTAGTTAGATTCTATTTTAAATTGGGAATTACGCTAACGGGTATATTTCTTCTTCTAAAAGCGGATTTTATTTTTTTCTTTCTGATTTTTTGCTGAAGTTTACGTTCACCCTCCATTTATATATGTTAAAAATTTCAAGTTCTCTCTTTCGATTCCCCCATTTCCTTGAGTTTTCCTCTTTCAAAAACATTGCTACCAGCTGTTGGGGAAGCGCAACAAATCCTTTCACCTAAAACTAGCATCTTTTGATAGAAAAATCTATCCATTGCTTTATCTTGCAAAACTTTATCTGCGATACTGCCTGATCATTTGTGTCTCTATGTTTTGCATAAAAAAATATCGTGTTCCATAGCAGCTTGATTCTACATTTCATTTATACCAAGGATCTCCTCCTTTTTTAGTCTTTGTTTTCGAGTTTTGTGCCAGGCCCCAGAATACTGATAAGTTGGTACGTGTAATTTCCAAAAGTGTAAATTGTTGATAAAATCATTCAAAAGTCCACTACCCTCAATCATAGATGAACTTATTGATTGCCGGCAAAACTCGTTTTAAATATTTAATTCCATTCAAGGTTTTTCAAAATCAATTTCATCTCTAAGTTTGTGTGCGAAATAAAATCTTTAATCGCTTTCTTTTCGTTCAAAAAATGTTGTTGTTTCCAGCCTTTTCTTGTATGCATAGAATAATAATTTATAATTCCATCGAGTTTTGTCAAATCAGTCGATATATCTTGTACTCCCAATCTTATTATCTCACTGTATTATTCTTACACCTGATCCTTCGGATTCGTTTTTTTCTTTATTTTTCTTAGTCCCCAATTGGTTTAATCAAATTGAGATATTTTCTTTACACTTTAACTTGACTTTGGTTTTTCTTAGTTGATGGACTCATTATTTTTGTAAATCTTGAATCAGATTTCCATAAAATTTTCAGTATATCTTTTTCAAGTCTTCTTCAGGAATATAAACCCGCTCTTTTGTGAACGCATCAGTGCCTGTTAATAATCTTCCATAAACACTTGGAGTTCTCTTTCTAATATGTTTTTTTCATTAATAATGAGATATCATTATGACTCAAAAAGTCAAACGGGCAAATTTCCAATTCATAAAACACTTTTTCTTTTTCTTTCTGTTCCCAAATACAAACCCAAATTTATCATCCCTTTGCTCTAAGGAAGAAATTTTTTCTAACCAATTTTCACCCAATTATTATATCCGTTGTCTCCTAGGGACTTATTGGGTTCAAAAAACTAATTGTAGAATTCTTCAATGATTCTAGGGTATAAAATGGTGTTGGACGATGATGGTATTTTGGCAATTCAAACAATCAGAGTTCCTGGTATCGAAATATCAGCCCAAATTGTCGCACAACTGGAACCAAATGTCCAATTCAAATTTTGATTATTCGCTTAATAAAACCATTTTCAATTCTTTCCCTCAACATTTTTATATTGCAGAAGTTACAGTGTTTGATTAATTTTTTTGATATAAGTTCTTGTTCTTCTTCATTCGCATTCGGAATCTGTTCTTTAAATTCTTTGAATTAATTTCCTTTTCGTTTTGTATCAAGTTTTTTTTTTCGCTTTCTTCAGGAAGTTAGCGTGCGTCGCCATTTATTTAGGAAAATTTTGAAAACGTAAACGTGGAACGTGTGAAACGTGGAAACCACGGAAAACTGTGAAAACACGGTATAGGGAAACGTGAAAACGTGAACGTGGAAACGTGGTAAAAAACGTGAACACGAAACGATGGGAACAACGGGCGCGGAACGTTAAAAACGTTGGAACGTGGAAACGTGAAACACGAACGTTGGAAAACGGTAAAACACGCGAACGTGAATAACATGAACGTGAAAAATCATGAAACTGTGAAACGTGGAACGAGTGAAACGTTGGAAAAGTGGAAAAAAACGAGAACACGAAAACGTAAACGTGAACGGTAAAATCATGAAAAAAAACTAACGTAGAATTATGCACACAGTTTATATTTGGATCAAAATTTATTCCAACATATTTAACCAGATTTTTTTAGGCTTCAAAAGTTTTAGATTAATACGTTATACAAAAATCCCATAGTAGTAGAGGATCCTTCTTTTCCCAAAATTTTATTCACACATAACACAATTCACACAATTCATTAAAGTAGGTTTAACAACTCAATCAATCAGATTCCCCTACAATAATTGTTGTTAAATCTTTCTCGAATAGTGAATTTGATCGTCTTTCATTCCGCTTTAATAACAACTGTCACGACACACGAACATAAAAAAAAAAAATTTCAAATTATTTACTAATTAAACTTGTTTTATCAACCTTTGAAAAAGCAATTGAGAAAGAGATTAGATTACACGAAGATAATGATATTTTTGTGTTGAGTTTGTGAACGCAGACATTACGACAATTTAATCTTCCTTGGATTAACGGGAAACGTCTTTAGATTTTTTTTTCCAAAATTACCAATCACATCAAAAACGATTTAAAGAATTTTCGGTTTACATTTCGCTTAACGGAAACTATGTCCTCGGAAGCATTATAAAAGAATATAGATATTTTTCTTACTTAAGTTGCTTCTCAATATTTTCAAATCTAATCTTGTAATTTTTTATAGGCGTCCTTGTTCTAAAGATTCTACTAAAAACCCATACAAAATTGGAATAAGGAATCAACCTATTGTAGAAATAAAATTCAATAGTTAAAGGTTTTTTTTTTCCACATCCACACTTGAACCAACAATTTACACATCTGATTTGGTTGATTCTTTCTTAATTTTCCTTTCAAACGTTTGAAGTTTTATCTGATCTTTTTGCTTTAAAAAGATTTCTCCATTTAAATAGAAAGATTTTTCATCTTGGAAGCCAACGCTTTTGCGAAAATGAAGCTGTTCAAGTTTGACTTCAGGAAAGCTCTCAATTATTTTTTAAACTTGGGAACATCCAATTCATTTAGAGGATGAATCAAAATTATTTCATCGGGTTTAAGCGGTTTTTATCTCTGACAATTTTGTAATAAAATATTAGTGAAAAGGATTCTCCTTATTGTAATTAGGATTTAGTTGAGAAGAACTATAACAAATATTAATATGGTTTTAAAAACAAAAGGATATTATACTTTTCGAACAAATTTAAAAATTCCCTTAAAAATTATCTAAAAAAAGAACCATTTCAAAACAATCAGATAAATCTTTAAAACTGTTGACGAAAACAAGTTTGGGAAACATGCAAAAAATTATACTCTCATGAATTAAAATTTCAAAATAAAATCACCAGTAAAGAATAATGTTGTTTCAGCAAATTATTGCTAGAATGGTTAGGGTTTGTTCAAGAAGAAAGCTATTGACCAAATATCACGGTTACTATTTAGGAAATAAAACGCCAAAAATTTAGAACCGCATTTGATGTAAATGAAGTACACTTGTGTACATCTCGGTGAACCATAGGTTTTGAAAATCATACCGAATACACTTACACCAAAGAATCTGAAATTTTGTACAACATTTTTTTCCCAAATGTTTGCTTATGGATCAAAAATCAGTGGAAAAACCGAATGAAATCGATTTATATTCTAATTAAAAAAAATATTAAAAAGAATTTCAAAAAAATCGTCTTAACTGTGATCAAGACTCTGAGGGAAATTTATTTAAATAACTGAGAGTAAAAACAAACAATATATTTAAGATTGAAAAAGGAAATAAAAAATGAGTTGATTGATGATGACAAATTTCAATATTTTTACTATAACAAAACAAGAGTCTATGCCATACGAACCCTTTTCAAAACTCTTCTTCATCCTGACCACTGTTTTTATCAAACAATGAATCTGGGCCTTTCATTCTCAAAATAAACAAATTGACTAAGTTAAAATTTTTCTTTTCTATCTAAATGGAGTCATGTTGTAAGACCTACTCAATAATCAACTTAGATTTTAAACAGCAAAACATATCTTTACAATTGTTGACGAACAACTAATGAATTTTGGTTTTAAGGCTAAAGATGTGTGCAGAAAATATTGGAATTATAAAAATACGGAGACAAGCTCAATCATAGATCCATGGTAAGAAAAATAACAAAAAAAGACTTCTGAAAACATATGATTCTGACAAGTAGGTTAATCGAATCGCGACGTCTTACAAAAATTACATCCAGACACTGATTTTTCAATCAATGGAACCAGGCATATATTCTTTAATACTAACAGAAATCTAAAATGAAGATTGCTGGAAACGTTTCAAAATTGGGTTTTTAGAAGAAGCGTTTTACCGAGTATTAGAAAATATGGGCGAGTACAAACTTGAAAAACGAAACATAAGCAGTTAAAAGAATAAACAAAACAGTTACAAAATTAAAGATGAAATGAGAAACATTCATTGGAAAATAACAGAGAATCAAGAATTATAGCGACATGGAATTAATGAAGAGAGATATGGTAATGTAAAGATTTGCTTGATAAGAAAAAAACACCATGTTTTTTGTGTTAATTAAGAAGAAATCACATGTGGGAATGGCCTTATTACGTGTCTTCAGAGAGCTCAGAAACGGAGAAAAATACCAAAACCGATTAAAAACATCTAATAATATAAATTATCCTGAATTAGAGATTTTTGTTCATTGATGACGAACCAAAATTTTATCAATCTCTACAACCAACAATTGAAAGAATCTTTGGAATATTTTATACCAACTGAAATCATTGTTTACTACAAAAATGGAGCAGAATCTCGACCTGATTTATAGAAACTACGTAATAAATTACACGATGGAAAATGGTAGTTCTAAATTTTTAACTAAATAACTCTCGAATTTATTATATTTTAGGTTTGTAAATGTTTTAGCATAAACTAGGTAACCATCTGTTAGAATAATAAAAAGATTTTTTTTATTCATATTCACATAGGCGTTTCGTATTTTATAACTTTTCGACTGAAAATTCTTTTTAGCACATAGTCTTTGCAAAAAGGCCTATTCTTTTTTCTATCTTTACTATTACTGCTCAGTTATTAAATTCAGCGAAATAATTCTTTAATTTCTTTACAAAAGTAATCACTTATTGATCTGCTTCTAAGTTAGTTAATTTGTTCATTTTTATCAATATAATTTTTTCCTTTTACACATAACAGTCCCTTTTCTCTATCTCTTCTTGACCACTTTGTACACATTTTCTTTTGAGACTTAAACTCCCATTTAATATAGAAAAAATTATTACACGATGAAAAATTAGTTAAACTCTTAAACTTATGATATTTGGTTTCGTAAAATGTTTTTTGTGATAAATTATTTAAACCATTTTATAGTTCTTCTTCCAACAGTTCAACATTTGAGTATCTTTCATAAATATAATCTATGGTTGATTCTTCTT